>NC_066563.1:2214427-2221927 GCF_024679095.1 Eriocheir sinensis
AGAAGGAGAGAAAGGAAGTTGCGCGATAACCGACATCTCTTACGGTAACAAAAACGCAAATAACGGCAACGAAACAGTGTCATGCCTCTGTACGTCACGCTATGAAGGAACAGAATCTCTCGGGACGCTCTTGCATAACCTAAGTACCATTATAAGGCAGTTTAATTACTCTTTCTTTCTCTCCATCTCTTTGTTTTTTCCCTCCCTCCGTTTCAGCGTCTACTTACAAGCCTCAGATAACTTCGCTTTAATTGCCGTGAAGGAACTGAATAAGCGAGGTAAGCAGCAATAAAATCATTCGTATGTTGCAAGTCTTGAGAAAAACACAACACAAGAGAAATGCAAATGTGTGTGTAGATCTCATGTGTTTCACCTCTGTATCAAAGGCGTGTGTGTGTTTTTTTTATAGTAAAGGAGGCAGCTCAAGGGTAAAATTAATGAGAACAAAAAGCCCGCTAATCACTGCTCCTATTCGGTTGTTGTTGTTGTCGTTGTTGCTGTTATTGGTGTTAGTGGTGGAGGGCAACTGATGGTTATGTGAAGGGTAAGGTAGAAGAAGGAAGTGAAGGAGGAACAGGAGAACGAAGAGTAGAGAGAGGATCAGAAAGAGGAGGTACATAAGAACATAAGAACATAAAAACGTAAGGAGTCTGCAAGAGGCCGGTTGGCCTATACAAGGCAGCTCCTGTATTCACAACCCCACCTTACCTCACCATCCATGGCCTTATGTAATCTCTTCTTGAATGTGTCTATGGCATTGGCACCCACAACATGGCTCCCAAGCCTGTTCCATTCGTCCACCACTCTATTGGTGAACCAATTCTTGCCTATGTCTTTGTTGAATCTGAATTTGTCTAACTTAAAACCATTGTTACGCATCCAACCTGGCTCTTTTACTATCAAAATCTCATTGACATCCCCTTTATTAAAGCCCTTCATCCATTTATAGACTTCGATCAAGTCTCCTCGCAACCTTCGCCTTTCTAGAGAGTGTAGATTTAAATGCTTCAGCCTGTCTTCATAAGGCAAGTTTCTCACCCCCTGAATCATCTTTGTCATCCTCCTCTGTACAGATTCTAACATACACATACTCTTTATTTCTCTTCATCCTCGTCCACCAACACATTCTTCCTCCTCCTCCTTTACAACTAACACAAAATCCTTCTCCTCCTCCTCCTTCAGCATAATTACCAGGACCTCTTCTTCCTCCTTCTTCTTCTTCACCACTACTACCAACACCTCCTCCGCCTCCTCCTCCTCCTCCTTTACAACTAACACTAAATCCTTCTCTTTTTCCTTCTTCAGCACAACTACCAGTACCTCCTCTTCCTCCTCCTTCACCTCCCTCTTCGGCACTACTACCAACACTTCCTCCTCTTCCTCCTCCTCCTCCTCCTTCTCTCACTTGCATCAATGAATGTCTGGACTTCGCATTTGTACTCTACGCCACACGCCCGTTTCCTCCGTCCCTCCCGCCGCGTCTCCTTCCGCTGACGTGTTCCGCCGTGTGTACGTGAGGGGCGTGACCACCCAAGGCCGCGGGGGTCAAGCTAGGTCGACCTGCACGGCTGACCAACTTGACCTCGCACCCCGCTCACGCCAGGCTCGGATTACTTTTTTTTTTTTTTTTTTTGAGAGAGAGAGAGAGAGAGAGAGAGAGAGAGAGAGAGAGAGAGAGAGAGAGAGAGAGAGAGAGTTTGGTAATCGAGTGAACGTGAGTGTTTGCATTGATTAGTGTGTGTGTGTGTGTGTGTGTGTGTGTGTGTGTGTTGGTGCCGCTAGTAGAATTAATTCTTCTAAATAATCTTTGGTGGAAGGCAATACTTTCCTTCTCTTTCTATATCACTTGCTTTTGTCTCATATAATTATTACTTTCTATTTTTTTTTCCCTTTGATTTCTAAGTCATGTTTAAGTATTGCACTGATATAAATTTCTACCTTCGTTCCCTGTACAATTTTAAGTGAACCCATTTTTTTTTTACATCAGAGGACATGGCTCAAGGGCAATAAAAAAAAGTACAAAAAAAAAAAGCCAGCTACTCGTCGTTCCTATAAAAGATAAGAGTAAAAAGTAGCCAAATATTTCCCTTTTTCCTCAAATCTCACTAATAAAACTTTTCTCCACTGATGATTATTTTATTTTTCCTTTTTCTATCAATGTTATCCTTCCTTCTTTCTGCCACATGCGAGACTTTTTCCTTATTATCCTTTCATGTCTTACTTCCCTTTCTCATATTTCTCCCGGGACCACGAAACACATTTTCCTTTCCTTTCCACACACACACTTTCGTCCTTTGTGCCAATCTTCCTTTCTTTTCAAGCTCATGCTCTTCATTTTTCTAGTCCACATTTTTCTATTTCTTCGTTTCTTTTCATTTCTGTACCTACGTTTCTCTTTCTCTTCTCCGGTTTCGTTTATCCTTCACTAACTTTCCTTCACTTCTCTAAGTCCTCCTCCTTTTCCTATGTCTCCCCTTTCTACTTCTTTCCCACCTTCCTCCTCTTCCTCCTTTTCCTTCCCCTTTTTACTCCTTTACCTCCCTTTTCAATTTCTTCTTCTCCGTTTCGTCTCCTTAATCTTCTTCCTCTTTTATCTGTGTTTTGTGGTTTTCTTTTTCATTTCATTCTTGTTATCCTTAATCTCCTTCGCTTCCTCCTCCGTCTTTGCTTCTTGTTTCTCTTTCTCTTTCAAAACTTTTCTCTATCCTCCTCTTCCTCCTTTCTTTCCCTATTCTCGTCCTCCTTTGCCTTCTCTTGTTCTTTCTTTAAACCTAACTAACCAATCCTTCCCTTCTTCCTTCCTTCCTCCCGTCTTTCCTTCCTTCCCTTACGTCTTGAGGCACCTGGAAAGACTCTCTCTTTTCATTCTCTTCCTATCCACCTTTTATTCTCCTTTGCCTCCTCGTTTATCTTCCCTTTCTCCTTCTTTTCCCCCTTCTTCCTCTATCCTCCTCCTTTTTCTACACCTTCTCTGCCTATCCTCCATTTCCTTTTCCTCCTCTCCACCTCCCCTTTCTCTTTCTCTTCCATCTTTTCTGTTTATCTTCCTCCTCCTTCTCCTCCTTTCCAATTCCCTTTTCTCTTTCGTTCCCGCCTTCTCTGTCTACCATCCTTCTCTTTCTCCTCCACCTCCCAATTCCTTTTCTTTTCCAGTCTCTCTGTTTATCTTCCTGCTCCTTCTCCTCCTCCGCAGCATCAGTATTCCGGCAATGTTTCCTCCTTCCATATTTCGTGCGGGACTCGGGCGGAATGAAATATTTCACAGAGAAACTAATATGAATTTCCCTCTGCCAGCGTACGTGAGTGGGACGAGGGAGCGCCGGGAGGGAGGCAGCGCTGGAGGAAGAAAGGAAAAGAAGGGAGGGAGGAGGAGGAGGAGGAGGAGGAAAGAAAAGACGAAAAAGTAGGAGGAAGAGGAAGAGTAGGGAGGCTGGTATGAGGGAGAGAGGTAGCGCTGAAGGAAGAAAGGAAAAGGAAGAGGAAGAGGAGGAGGAGGAGGAGGAGGAGGAGGAAAGAAAGGAACGGAAAAGAAACGGTAGGAGGAGGAAAAGTATGAGTGTGGGAGTTAGTAAAAGTAGAGAGACTAGTATGACGAAATTAACGAACAAAGAAGGATGAGGAGACGTAGGGGGAGGGAAGAGGAAGAGGAGGGGGAAGAGGAGGAGGAGGAGGAAGAGTTAGATCATCAATAAACAAGACGGAAATGAAGAACTAGTGCAAGAATACAAAACATAAGTAAGAAAACCACGCTAAGAGAAGGGGGGACTTAATGATAATAATTCTTCCTCTTTGCTGCGGGTGAACAATGGGAGGTTATAGTAGTAGTAGTAGTAGTAGTAGTAGTAGTAGTAGTTATTGTATTAGTGTGTGTTTGTGTGTGTGTGTGTGTGTGTGTGTGTGTGTGTGTGTGTGTGTGTGTGTGAGGTGAATCAGGTGTGGTTTGAGGATATTCGTTTACCTGACAGATATTTTGGTGCCTCGCCGTGCGTGGGAGTTTCTTTTTGTCTCCTTAGTGTGGGAAGATGGGGTGTCATTCTCTCTCTCTCTCTCTCTCTCTCTCTCTCTCTCTCTCTCTCTCTCTCTCTCTCTCCGATTACCGCGTTTCCCTCAGTCACTTTCTTTGTCTTTCCTTTTCTTTTACAAATCTTCCAACATCGATCTGAAGGACAGCCTTGAGAGGGTTGGCGTCGTTTTGTGGGTAAATATTTAGCGTCTTTATAGTTTTATGTGAATTCTCCTCGTTTGTTTATGCATCGTGGGGTTTAAGAGACATCTCCCCTACTTACATAATTTTTTTTAAGGCTGTTAGGTTCTGTGAAAAGAAAATCGTGCTCTTTAAATTTCACGATTTTATATAGTTTCCTTTATGATTCTTCTCACCGTTCTAAAAATGTGTTCTCTCTAAATATATGTCGGTAACTTCTTTACATTATACTATTAAATGAATCGCTTTCGTGAGCCAGTCACGGAGCAACATTGTATCGTATCTGAACCGCTTCCCCATGGAGACTATTTGAGGGTATCGGCTTCTGTTATTTTTACTTTACATGGTTAATAAAAATCGCTTGGTAGTCAGGTGTGAGGCAGCGATACTTAATTTCCAAACATCATTTTCATTATGCCTGAGGACAGTGGTTTCGGGTATAACATGATTTCCGAGTCGTTCATATGAGAAAACTGACGGTGAAAAACGACTGTTCTCCATATACAGTTGTCAATCTAAAGAAAAAGCTGAACGGGTTCCTACTTAACATGATTTTCTGACTCGCTCTTGTGAGGGCGGTGACTGGCGACGGCGGTGCTCATTCCAGCTCGAGCACTCGTTTGTTTCTGCCTCCGCCGCATGACCGCCTCCCCGTCCATCGTCTCCGAGTCCTTCGCACGGCCATTAACAAAGCTCGCTATCCTTCAGGCGTACGTCTTGGCTGACACTACTGCAATTTAGCGGCAGATGGATTGCTCGTCATTCATCAGCGCGATAACACACACTGGACGGATTCTGTGATATAAGAATTACTGCAGTGTTCAGATGGATTTAGTTCACAGTAAGTATTTATCTCTATCTCGCTTGCATTGGTGGCTGAAACAAGTGTGTGTGGGAGGGGAGGGAGGGGAGTGTGTGTGTGTGTGTGTGTGTGTGTGTGTGTGTGTGTGTGTGTGTGTGTGTGTGTGTGTGTGTGTGTACGGATACATGAAAGAAATGGTAATGCAGATGATAAGGGAAGCGTAAAGATAATGAGTGAGTTAAGTAAATTATATCTTCTATTTTACTTTAACGTATATGGAGGCATAGGAGTGCTTTATATAAAAAAAGTCTCAAAGGCTGACGAGAGGAGAGATAATTATCCAATGGGAATGCAACTGAATCGAGTCTAATTTACCCAAAACTAACTTAACCTTATCAAACCAAAGCAAACCTAACCTAATCGTATCTAAACAAACCAAAGAAAATCAAACCGAACCAAACCTTGTCTAACGTAACTCAGCCTCATCTGACATAACAGGATCGGACGAAATGAAGACTCAGTAAAAAATCCACCTCGTTCACTTGGCTCCACTAACCACATGATACGAAGTTACTCACGCGACAGCCAGTAACTGAGTACCTACACATGGCAGGCCTACCGTGACCGCAAGACATGACCATAACCGCATCACATCCAATCAAACATCCATTAAGGACTTTCACACAGCCACACCTACCACACCGCACGTCCATTCATCATCTAACGCCACATGCCCGCCGTTATCCATTCACAAATATAACCGCATCACGCCCACGCCCCCGGTCACGTTGCCAGCTCATAGCCACACCATACAGCAACACGTACCACATCACAGGTTCATATACCACCCTAACACATGCATAGATTTACCCAAACAAACACACGACATGAAGATATCTTACAGTATAATCCTAAGCTGTTTGCGGTACCATAAACACACATCTACCGAGTCACAAACATACAAAAACAAAACAAAACAGGAAAACAACACACAAACATCCCCAAACCAGAACCTAACACTAAAACGCCTTCCTAGTCACAAACAAAACAAGAGAGGAAAAACACAAACACAATCACACAATAGCTGAGCTTCCCACCGTCTCAACAAACCCGGCGTGACAAGGGAAGCCAAGAACACCTAATTTCCTGTCATAATTAATAACCTTCGCCTTGGTCACGTCTCTCCATTACCACTGACGAAGTTTGTTTTAACGCCACGTCATGTCGACAGGCACGACTACCTCACGTCACGCTCATTAATATATCACGGCTGCCTCCAACCACGTCCTGTCCATTTTATTCATCAGCGGCGTGACCCGGTTCCGTTTCGCATCATCCTGTTATTCATGCCAGCGATCGAGCCAGCCACCGTAAGTCACTCACGTAATCATGTCAACAATTAGGACGCAAAAAACGTAAATCATGAGAGCGCAGGAAACAGTAATTGGTCTAGAGAGGCGAGTCATGTCGAAATAACAGGGCGGCGGGTGGGGCACATCAACATAAAGCTGCAATAAGTAAACATGAGTGGTCGTTAAGCATTCACGAAGCCTCTTTCATGTCTTACTTAACAGGAGTGGAGTTGCGGGGCATAATAAGCGCTGCATGAGAGAGAGGTGACAGAAGACAGGGCGGCAGGGGTTGTACAGTGAAATAACGATGCAATACGTAAAAATATGTTGACAGTAAGTATCTGAGAATCTTAATATCATTTTTCATGGAAGCAGAGTTGGAGTGTGTGCAAGGCGCTGCGTGCGAGAGAAGTGACGGAATGACCCCAAATAACAAGGCGGCTAACGGGGTACACCAACATTAGGCGGACTCACCTGAACATTAAGTATTAGTGAAGTCTGAGATTGAACTGTGGGTTAGAAGGGATGAAAAGACACCGGAAGTCAGAATACTGGAAAAATGAAATTGGTCGGAAAAAAACACTCGCCTGCCTCACCCGGGAATTATATTAACCTTATTCTACCACTTCACAGGACAGGCAGATGCGTTTACATGTATATAGTCAATGTGAGACGCTGCGTGAGGAAGTGGGGTGACGTCTTGATAGACTATCGTAAGAGAAGAGAATATCAAGAAGTAATCAACAGTATATATATATTAAGTAATGTAAATCCTAACAATCTTTCAATCACTTTCTTAGGCAAGCAGATACGTGGAGCATGTTGGGTGTGTGAGGGAGTGGAGTGACGCTTTAGAAAATGGTAATGCGAGATACAACAAACACTAATTAGTAAACATTGAAGCACTCGTAAACTCTATTTCTTGCCTCACTTCGACGTGTTGCGTGTGAGGCACCGTGCGAAGGAGTGGGATGACACCTCAAAAGATCGCAATACAAAGGGAAGCGCGCAGCAATAAGAGGATATTAAGTATTCCGCGACTCTATCATGTCCCATTTTACTTGAAGAGAGTCGTGGTGCCTGCGAGGCGCTGCGTGAGGGAGCGGGGTGACGCCTCGAAAGGTTGTGTTACGTGAGGGAAC
>NC_066563.1:2226927-2239427 GCF_024679095.1 Eriocheir sinensis
AATGAGTCGGTCTGCTCAATGGATCATTAATACAGATGGTGAGAATAGCCAAGGTCAGGAGGCTCTCATACCCCGGACAGGATGTGGACAGGACTCGGCGGCTGCAGGTGGACGGCAAAAAGCTACGGCAGGAAATTAGACGGTATTATTTTGTTGACGGGGGTGTTAGCGATGGCCAGGACGCTTGAGACGGAAATGGCGAGGCGGGCAGGTGAAAGGTACAGGTAGAGAAGGTGTAGGGGACGACTTAAAGGGGGAAAAAGGAGAGAGAGAGAGAGATGAAAGGACGCCGAGGAGTGAATGGAGTGAATGGTGTATTGAGTGTTTTTTTCATATCTGCTGAAGGAGTAAACGAACGGGGCTGTGAAATAGTTAAGCAATGGGCTGAGTGTGTGTGTGTGTGTGTGTGTGTGTGTGTGTGTGTGTGTGTGTGTGTGTGTGTGTGTGTGTGCGTGTGTAAAATGGACGGACGGACCATTAGCAAGCCATTACATAGATACATTTTATATAACACTCATTCAGGTCAATAGCTCAGTACTTTTTTTAAACTTTTCGATCACAGGTGCGTTCCGTTTGGGCTTATCTCCCCTGCAGGTGTGTCTGGCTGGCCTCTCCTCGCTGGGCTCTGACGCTCCGCCGCCTTATCGCTGCCCTACACATGATGGCCGAGGCACAAGCGGCGTTTAGTTGTGAAGGTCGCAGTAATATAGTAATGCGCAGTATGTTGTCAGGATAGAAATTGGGTTTTAATAATAAGGTCAGCAGAAGTTCGAGTCCATGAATTTTGTGATGGTTACTATTATTATTTTTATGGACCTATCGCTTACACATTTTTTTTTCTAGTTCGTGAAGATGATTTACGTTTTTATTGGTTATTTGAATTGCTGTGTGATTTTTAAAGCTTTATTTTATAGTTTATTACCCGTAAATATATATGTTTAACTTTATTTACCTATTTTTCTAGTTTCACAATACGAATAAATGACTCAACCACTTATTATTATTATTATTATTATTATTATTATTATTATTATTATTATTATCATCAACATCATTATTCCAATTGGTGTCTTAATAGCTTCAGAAGATTTATTGACGTCGAGCAGCTGGACTTTGAGAGGAAACCTTAATTAAGAGAGTGACTTAAGACCGGATGGCAGGATCAAATGTCAATACTTTGGCTTGCGGATCACGATTAATGCCTGGATGACGAAGTGGAGGCGGCGGCAGGATGAGGGAACGGCCGGAACATATGTAGACGCTGTGAATAAATGTGTGTGTGTGTGTGTGTGTGTGTGTGTGTGTGTGTGTGTGTGTGTGTGTGTGTGTGTATAGAGAAGGGGTATACTAATCAGGTGTAACAAGAAAAACAAAAGAAAAAAAAAGGAAAATGGAAAGTTGATATTAGTTTTATTTCCGTCAACTTTCTCCATTTCTTTCTTCCTTTCCTTCCTTTTTCCATTTCGTTGTCTTGCTTCCATCTCTCCTTTACGTTTCTTCTTTATATTTTCAAGGTTTTCATTATCTTCTCTCTTTACCTCTTGTCGATTCTTCTGTATATTCTTCACAAATTACCCCAAAACATCAATTTCTTTTAGTATTGTCGTAATCATAATTCTTTACATAATCTCAGTCTCATCTCGCAGCCTATTTTTACTAATCTCCCTTATACACTTTGGACATTCCCTCAAATAACAATCTTCATCATTCTTTTGTCGTATCTAAAATTATCTTCTTTATTTCACACTGTAAGCTCCCGGGCAACTGTTCCCAATCCCTCCTCCAAAGGTTATCTTCGTGATCTTTATTCACAATTAAATTTCAGGCGAGTAATTACGAGGGTTTAACACACACGGCACACCTGTTCTTAATTACCTCTGTATAATAGCGGGGAAGTCGAGGTAATGAAGCTGTGAAATAATAAGTCCACTGCTGGTTTGGTAATTACGGCGACCCTTGCTGCCGGAACCGAGGCGGGGCAGGACCTGTTTACTTACCTCCCTTCCTACCTACCGACGTACTTATTTACTTAACTATATATCTACCAGCTTAGGGAGAGGACCTTATTGTGTTACTTTTGCTTACTTACTTGTTTACTTTCTTATCTACCTACCTACCTACCAACCTTCCTATCTACCTACCTATACCTACTTATTTACTTAACTATATATCTACCAGCTTAGGGACAGGACCTTATTGTGTTACTTTTGCTTACTTACTTGTTTACTTTCTTATCTACCTACCTACCACTTGCCTCCTCCTCTCCTTCTAACTCTAAACCTTCTCTTCCTTCAGTCATGAGAGAAGACTTTACTCCTCTTCTACTCGGCACTATGAGGCTTACTATAAAAAAATCTTACCTCCCTTTCACTTTGGCTCCTCTTTCCTTCGTCTCTCCTTCTCACTACAAACCTCCTCTTCCTCCAATCATGAGGGAATACTTTACTCCTCTTCAACTCGGCACTAAGAGGCTTACTATAAAAAAAATCTAACCTTCCTATTTCGTTTGCCCCATGTCCTCCCTTTTTCCTCATTCCCTCCCTCGCATAGGTGTAGAGCTTTTGTTTCACTCTCCCTTATTTATTTCCCTTTCTTCCTCCTTCTCCCTTCCTTTAATTAGCATTCCGGAGAAAGGGAGGATAAAATGACTCACTTTGTCATTAGGGGAGACAGAACAGCGGGGAACAAATGGTAATGAAATGGTGTCGATGGTAATGGCAGGCAGGGTAACGTGACGCCCCTGGCAATGGTGGCGGTGGTGAGGCGGAGGCGAGGCGGTTGTGTTGTTGAGATGGTGATGGTGGCGGCGATGGTGGTGGTGATGGTGGTGGTGGTAAAGGATTGAGACTGCTATGGTGAAGGTAGTGGTGGTGGTGGTGGTGATGGTGGTGGTGGTAAAGGATTGAGGTTGCTATGGTGAAGGTGGTGGTGGTGGTGGTGGTAAGGGTTCAGTATGCAATGGTGATAACTTATACTGAAAAGAAGAGGATAAGACGATATTTTGGACATGACGTAATACAGAACCTTTAAGACAAAGACATAAGTAAATATTAATGATGAAAGCTTAAACTACTACAACTACTACTACAACTACTACTACTACTACTACTACTACTACTACTACTACTACTACTAATAATAATAATAATAATAATGCAACTGTAAAAGGAATATACAAGAAATCTAAGAGGCGATATTTGATACACTTATAGCAAAATGCAAGTGTTCCCTAAGTTTTAACCACAGCAAAACCGACTTTATGGAAGAAAAAATCAAGCAGTCGATAAAAACGTCTTCGTGCTTCCGACCGCGCGGTGCCTCGCGGGCCAGGGCGGCAGACACTCGCTGCTCCCAGACTCGTTACGTGACACCTGAGAGCACCAGAGGACACCTGCCTCGGAACACCCAGGCTACTCCGCTGACGTGGCCAACGCATCGTATACCTGACACTCCGGGGCCATATTCTTAAAAAAACATTTCGGCACCCGGGTTCACATTTTTGACAACGCTTTCATAGGAGTTTTGTGCATTTCCATGAGTACTTTTATGACCCTGGTGGTAGTTTCACCCTTCCTCTGAACCATGAACCTAAAACACACTCATGAGAACTTGACTGATCTCCTTTTGTGGCCTTTGAATATAGTTGACGCTAGAGGTGGAGGGGTGAGAAAAACAACCCCGGGCCCGTATTCACAAACCTTAAGACAGGCACACATAATTATTTCAAAAGGCTTTCGTATGAGTTGTGGGCATTTTCAAGGGTAGTTTTATGACCCTGGTGGTAGTTTGACTCTTCCTCTGAACCTTGAACCTAAAACACACTAATGAGAACTTGACTGATCTTCTTATATGGCCTTCGAAAATAGTTAATGTTCGAGGTGGAGGCATTTGAGGATGATAACCCCGAACCGCGCTGTATACCTGTACCGATCTGACCCACGTACGAACACCTGTGAGGGACTACATTACCGGAAGCAGACCGCCACACGTCCTCCAGATTACCTGAGGAAGGAAAAAAAAAGTGGTTTAGCACGTAAAAAATATACAGGTAAGAAAAAAGATCACTGAAAAAAGACGAGTACAACAGAAGGGTAATTTAGTAGTATGAGAACAGAAAAATGAGCAAAAAATCTAATTAAATACCGTTAGAAAATCCACAGTATCTGGCTATTAAACCGATAAAAAGGTGAAAAAACAACCCAGGATAAATATAAATAGATAGATAAAAAGAATGGCAAATAAAAAGATACATTGATAGAGAGAGATAGATTAAGACAGAGAGAGAGAGAGAGAGAGAGAGAGAGAGAATCAAACAGGGGACGAATCTGCGAAAAACTAAATTCTTTCCCAATTCTCTTAATCCTGTTAGGCGGGGCCGCGGCGAGGCGGGGCGACGGGGCTGAAAATGGTAAAGCGGACTCGTGTGTTCCCTCGGCGCGGCGGTCATTACAACTTGCTTTAATAACACAAACACCACGACCCCGACGCGCCGCTGACTTGACCTCCGCGGCGGGCAAGTGTTTGGGCCCCACGAGCTTCCCTTAAGTCGTCAGGAGGCAAGCAGGAGGAAGAGGAGGAGGAGGAGGAGGGTTTGGGGAAGGTCTTTTTGGGTCCACGGTTGTGTTTTCAAGATAATCCTTTTTCATGTGTGTGTGTGTGTGTGTGTGTGTGTGTGTGTGTGTGTGTGTGTGTGTGTGTGTGTGTGTGTGTGTGTGTGTGTGTGAATGCGTAAGGGACTGCAGGAGAAGGCGGATTTAAAGTCAAGTTTGGGGCATACGCGATAACTGCAGGCTGCGTCGATGCTCATCTCCGTCACTTCTGGTCTTGAGCCAATACTCCGGGACACAGGGCCAGTGTGACATCCGGGTAACAACATTTGCCTTCCACAGGTTTTTCCAGGTACGCATTAATCCATCAGCTCGATGGAATCGAACCCTGGCCCACGGATTCGCTGCTAGGCGTGATAAAGACTAAACCACATGGGCACTTGAGGAGGATGAAAGGGAAAGGAGAAGGAGGAGGAGGACTAACAGGAGGAAGAAGAGATGGAGGAGAAAGACTAAGAACAAGACGAACAAAAAGAAGAGAAGAAGGAGGAAGAGGACGAGGAGGAGGAGGAGGGACAAGAAGATCCGGGTAGCAGCGAATGACGCACAAAAACAGAATCCTTGTCAAAGGCAAAATTACGGCAAAAATCAGCTACCGCATCGCCAGACATTTCCTTTCGACATTTATAATATAATTTGCGTTTCCATCTGTGGCTCAGCAAAACCCAGTAAGCCAACCACTTCCGGCGAGGAGGAGTGGCTTTGAGGGGGGGTGAGGCGAGGTGGGGGGAGTTGGGGGTGAAGGGGAGGGTTGGGGGCAAGATGGAGGGTTGGGAGGTTACGAAGAGGGGCTAGAATCGATCGTGATAACCTTCCTCACACCCTCCGTGGTTTCCAAAGGGCTGGGGCGGAGTACTGGAGTCACACACGCTTCAAACTTCCCTTTCTTAATTGAGTTTGCTGTACGAGGAGGAGGAGGATGTGGAGTACTTAAAGAGGGGAGTGTGGGACGTCTTTCTATGAGAGGGGGAAAATTACAGTTATTCGGTTAATGAAAGAAAGAAGAGTGTTTATGAGTGTCTGAAGGAAGGAAAGTTTATTCAGTATTGCCGTGCCCATTAAAACAGAAAGCAGCCAAACGTATGGAAAAGCACCCAAGTCTTAGCCTCATAAAGTGACACAATTGAATATTTATCAGAGAGAATGAGAGATAAAATGTAGGCGTTATGATAAGTGTCTGAAGGAAGGCAGGTGATAAACTCTGAACTAGCGAAGGGATATTATGAACAGCCTGTCATAGGTACATAGAGTTGATTGATGAAGGAAAGAAACTGAATGCCAGATTGAGAGAATGAAATAAGCAACGAGGCAATACAGGCAAACAGAAAGAAGGAACGTGTGTTAACTGTATTGCCTAGCGGAGGGACACAGTATTAAAGGTGACATAGGAAATCGGAGTGCCTAATGAAGAGAGGGAATCAAATGCATAACAAAGCGAATATAAGTTGAAAAAAAAGCGTAAGGAGTAGAAAGGTGTGAGCAAATTTGGTACTTATTATTGCCTGATGACGGGGAATGGTTAAGTACTTATCTGAGGTAGGAAAGATTTTAAACGCCTGATGAAGAGAAGGACTGAATGTCTAATAAAGTGAGTGTAAGGCTTGACTGAGGGCGGCGCACGGGGAGAGTATCAGGTCTCATCCTCCTCAATCTGTGTCTTGAATCGTTAAATGTCAGGAGTGTCACGGCCGAGAATTTGACTTTTTTATGGGGGCGGCGTCGAATCCCTTTCAATTGCCGCCTCGGAATCGATTTCAAATGTTGGACTGGCGGTGGGTCGGTGGAGGGGAGGGGGGAAGAGGGGGGAGGGGGGAGGGAAGGGAGAGGGGGAATGCTGGGGCCGACACGTTCCTCTGTGGTCTCCGGGGCCTCACCAAAATACAGGTTTTTAGCTTTAAGAGGTATAGAATTTCTTCATAATACCATTTCGATAAAATCTCACTCTTGTATAGCTCTACGGGAGACGCCCTGAGGCACAGACAGCGTCGTGTGTAGCGCTGCGTTGGGTGCATTGTGTGTGTGTGTGTGTGTGTGTGTGTGTGTGTGTGTGTGTGTGTGTGTGTTTATTTTCATGTATACTGGATTGAATCAAGCTTGTAACGTCCCATATTTCCTGACGTTTTATCACAAAATTCCTTTACAACTACGCATAATATTTACGCACACGATTTCATATGGTGTGTGTGTGTGTGTGTGTGTGTGTGTGTGTGTGTGTGTGTGTGTGTGTGTGTGTCTTCGTTTGTCTTGAGAGGTGTACTCACGCGGGGCCGGACAGACAGTAATTACTATTCTTATCTAAAATCCCAACACTCACGCGCTGCGGAGAGCTGAGACAAAAGAAAGCGTTGCGTTGCTGAAGACTGTAATAACCCTGTAGAAAGCGAAACAGCGTTGGTGCGGGGACAAAAGAAAGGACCTCGGGCGGTATAGAGAGGGAGGAAAGGACTTTAAGGAGAGTAATGAAGAAATAAAAATGCCATGTTAGTGCAGAGAATGTTAAGGTTGTAAAACTAAGAATAGCCCACATGAGGACAGTGAAGAGAAAGGAAAGGCGGTGGCGGTAGAGGAGGAGAAAGGGAAGTTAAAGAAAATGGAAAAAATAAGAAAAGTTTGACATGAGAGCCGCCGTGTCAGTGTATATAATTGCTACGATCTATAACTTAATATTTTCTGAGCACTTAAATTTAACTGAAAAGAGCTAAAAGGGAATGGTTATGGTGGTGCAGGAGAAAAGTAAAGAGGGAAATAAGATAATCCGTTTGAAATGAGGTCCGAGTCTGTATATAATTGGTCTGACCCATTACATATTTTCTGATCTCTTAAAATAAACTGGAGGGATTTAATATGATAAAAAAAATTGTCGAAGCCTTCTAAACCAATCTAAGCTGCTCGGTTACAGTAAATGGAGTCCAGTCATGGAAGCTGAGTGTTTGTTTTTTCCTTGATTTAATTTATGATATCAATTGTACCTTTAGTAAATATGAAACATGCCATAAGAACTATCTATTGGATGAACGGAGCAAACATCACCATCACCAAGTCTGCGTCATCACCACCACAAGAAACACACCACCATCACCATCAGTAACACCCCCGCTACTAATAATACGGCTCCACCATCAATCACCTCACAACCACCACCAATAAATCAATACCTGTCAATACCACCACCACCTCCACCATCATCATCACTACCACAAAAATGTAAACCTGTCATCACCATCACCACCAATCAAATCCATCACCACCAGTCACTTCACTCATCACCACTTGACACCACTCATCACCACTGTCACTTCATCACCAACTGACACTCCTCACCACCAATGAACCGGAGTCGTGAAGCCAGACACGTTAACACAAGGTTCCAAAATCGGCGGCTCGAATTCACCTGTTCGCTTCATTACCTCTTTTAAAAGGCCACTCCGGCAGGAAGTCAAGTGGAGTTCCGCTGTTCGATGGCGGCATCCTGAAGGACCGACCGGAACTCCTTGTGATCCTTCTGTCCTTATATTTTTTTCTGTTCCTCCTCCTCCTCCTCCTCTGTCTCCATCTTCCTGTTTTCTTTTTTTTCTCGTTTACCTTAGCTTCCTAATTCTCTTTCTATTTTATTTTATATTTTACTTATTTTTCAACTTCCCCATTCTCTTCTCTTGCCTCTTCTTTCTCCAGTTCCTCCACCTCCTCCTCCTCCTCGCCTTTCTTCTTCTTTTTGTTTTTCTTTCCTCTTTTCTTCTCCTTTTTCCTTTAGTTTTTCATCTTCCTTTTCCTTTTTCTTCTTCTCTATTCTCTTTAGCTTTCTTCATCTTCATCTTTCCCTCCATTACAGACGTGTGCTTCTACTCCTTCAGCGATGTTTACATTCCTTAACTTTAGAGTAGTTTCACAGGCGAAGGAAAAAAAGTCATGGCTGTGGTCGCTATAGGGAAAAAAATCCACCTTGTTTTTGTTAACCGCCCATTTCCCGGCGGCTCCAGCGTTGTGTAAGCCTCGTCCGCTCTGCCTACCTCGGTTAGAAATGTAAAAATCCTGACTAATACTGAAACCCTCAATGTATAACAGTAGTGATTGCATTTCGCTTCGATTTGCTGTGTCATTTTACGGTAAGGAGTCAACAGAAAGAACCACAGAGTATCATGATTTTGAAAGTTAAAGTTCCCGCATCTTTGAACACTGAAATAATTGTCAACGTTTCTTCTTACATGTATCAGGACACACACACACACACACACACACACACACACACACGTACCGTTCGCGTCCCTCTGCCCGCAGCAACCCACCCACCAAACGCTCCGCCGCTATTGACTTTCTTTGTCTTTTACGCTTTTCTTTAGTAACTTGCAAGACACGCTCGGCGCGTGGCGGGAATTGAATCCTTCGTTCCGCTGCCAATACGAACCTTGCCCAACGTTGTAAATCATGGCGGGAAAACGTTTCTGTCTGACTGCCGGGTTGTTTTAGTTTTAAGAGACTACTGTTTGGTGTCGTTTTGATGGAAGGGTGAAGTATGGTGTGTGTTTTGGTGGGTGAATGATGTGTGTGTGTGTGTGTGTGTGTGTGTGTGTGTGTTTTACCGTGAGACGCCTTTCAGCAACACAAGAGACGAAGGGCAGCAATACACTCACTCTCGGCCGGCCAATGCTCTTCCCTCACTTGTCAATCCGCATTCTGGGGCGGCGAGGCCAGTTTTTGCCCGCGGCCGGTATTTTCCCGCGTGGTGTGGCGGCGCGCGCGTCAACCGGCGAAACATGTAGATCTCTACATCTGACACACAATATTCTCTCATGACAGTCTTATCCCGCACTTAATCCTCTGAAGTCGAGATATAATAAGATATAATGCGATATAATTTCTAATTTTTTATTTAATTGTCAGCAGTCGAGATTTCCCTAACTTTATGAGGCAATTATAATGCCTCCGACAATTTTCGTTTTGTCATGCCGAAGAAGGATGGTCTGTCTTCCCCACCTGAGCCTCGCTGATAATATATGACGGGTTTCGAGGCGTGGCTGTCAGCGTGTGTCAGGCGAGAGACACTAGTGGAGGAAGGTGATGTACAGGTCTTCCTGCGGTGGATGTCTTGCTGTCAGATGCACACAGAGGCAAGACACTGATGGCTGGAGTGCAGTGCCTTCCACAACAACCCCAGAACGTTGCCGCAGCAGCCACCGTGGCCACTAGGCTCACTTTTAAGGCCACCTCACCTCACCTTACCTCACCTCACACCGGTCATTGCTACGCAGCCAGACATAACAACACTTCTATCTTTTGGTGTCAGTATTGAAACACAGGATTTTTCTTCTTTTTATAGGTTCTTTTGACGGCGTCTTCCTCTCTGATATATTCTTTGTTTCTATCGTTTTCAGGTCTTCACTTCTTTCTTATAGTACTCATCTTGCCAGACATGACATCCCTTCTTTCTCACACTTCGGTCTTCACTTCTTTCCTACGGAGTGCAACTTGACAGAAAACACATTCATTCTTTTTTACAGTGCCTTCTTCACTGGTCTGATATCCATTTACTTCTTACAGTGTCCACATTGCCGGACAGGACATTCCTTCTTTCTTACACTGCATTCCTCGCCAGTTTGTTTTTCCTCTTCATTTTTCTTCACAGTGTCCTCGCCAGAATGGCCATTGCTTCTTGTAGGTTCCTCCCCCTACGGCAGCACATCCCTTTTTTGTACCTGGCCAACAATTCTTTCTTTCAAAGTTCTCGCTAGACCTTTCTTGGACTGTCCTTATCGTTTAGTCTGATCTCTCCTTGAAATTTCGACTCAGTGTCCTGGAGCGTATGCCTGTTAAATACTGTAATTTTTTTACGCATGAGTAGCAAGTTGCAAATATTTTTTTTTTCTTCATTTATTCTTTTAGCTCATGATATGCTTCCTCTTAGCGTAAGAAGTAAAGTTCTTAACCAAACGGCCTCGACTCGGTCACAAGGAACACTTCACAACACTTTAAGTCAACATGTACCGGCATCTGAATGAACATATATAACGACTGATTATGCGGTGAAAGGTATTTCAGACAGCCGAGGGGGCCAAAAATATCCTCTTCCCAGGCCGCCAAAGCATCTCCTAAGCATATAATTGAAAAATATGTTCAGTGGCTGCCAAGTGAGTGAGTAACCAAACACCAGGACCAATGCCAGACTTTTCCCCTCATGCCTGCTGCCTCATAGCTCCGTGAAATACAAGCCAGCAATCCTCATATTTAATCTTGAAGTATACTCAATGACCTGCAAATTGAGGGTGGGTAGACTGACTCCATACCCGAAACTTTGCTTTTACCATCATGCTCACTGTCTCGTATCTTTATGCAATCAAGGTTAGAAATCCTTATCGGCCATTAACGACACCACAGGAAAGTTACAGCGCCGCCAGAAGCTTATTGCGATGTTTATAAGATACGCTGCAAACCTTCGCCTGCCGCCACGACGGGGAAACAGAAGCAGAAGCACGTACTCGTAATTGTCAAACGTAAAGCACATTAAGTTCATTAGGAAATCAGCGTTTACTTATTGTAGAAGTGCAACACACACACACACACACACACACACACACACACACACACACACACACACACACGAACACACACACACACACACACTACATCTCTAAAGCAAGAAGAAACGCAAACAAGCTAAGTAAAGCAAACAACCACAGCTTCAAACGCCACGCAGACGAGCTTCCGGGGAGGAGAGAAAAGAAATCAGATTTAGACCAGGATGCAGCAGAAGGAGGAGGAGGAGGAGGAGGAGGAGGAGGAGGAGGAGGAGGAGGAGGAGGAAGAGGAGGAGGAGGAGGAGGAGGAGGAGGAGGAGGAGGAGGAGGAGGAGGGTACACAAAGTCCCGACAATGCATCAGGAACAAAACGACTTAACATATATAATCACGTGAAAAACAATTCATCCATGCATTGAATTGAGGCAGGCCTATTCTTCTCCTCCTGCTCCTCCTCCTCCTCCTCCAGTAGGCCTCCGTAACCATGACAAACGGTGAAGGGGAATGCAGCGAGGGGAGTGAGTGAGCCCCAACCCTTCAAGCGGAAATATCAGCTTATGTACGGATTATGTGGTGTGTGTGTGTGTGTGTGTGTGTGTGTGTGTGTGTGTGTGTGTGTGTGAATGTTGTTGTTGTTATGACTCGCTGGTTGGTGTTAGTTGTGGATTTGAAGCAAGTGTTTTGACAGGGAACCAAACACCAAAATCACACACACACACACACACACACACACACACACACACACACACAAAGACACTACACATCCATAAAAAAACACGGAGAAAAGAAAACTGAGAAACAATAACATCACAGAGAGACAAGTACCACACGTGTAACATAATGAATAATGAAAATTTTACGATAAACAATAATAAACATTCTGTGCGTAATAAAATCAAAGGGTCAGTCTGTTTTAAAGGAAAAAAAATAATACACGAAAGAGAAAACAGAAACAAAAACAAACACAATTGCAACACGTATGAGTGCACCATGGGGAAGAAAACACGTCCAAAGAAAAAAAATGGAGCATAAACCAAGGCATCAAATTATTCGACGATGAGAGAAAGAAAATTAAACGCAGCATAGAACAAAGATGTACTGGAGCCTCAACTAGAATAATATCAAAATGACCCTCACACGAAAAGAAAGTAACAGAAGCTGCACAGAGAAACTACGTGTCTTGAATAACAAACAAACATAACTAAGCATTTGATACGAAGTAAAAAAAATGATCAAGAGAACACACAAAGAAAAAAGTTAAGTAGGGTACAAGGAATAAATAACACGCCACGCATGTAAGAGTGAAAGTATACGGGCAAAAAACACAAACAGTCTGTAATTTAAAGAAATGAAAAAAAAAAAAGAAGCAAAGACAACATGAACA
>NC_066563.1:2244427-2321927 GCF_024679095.1 Eriocheir sinensis
GGTACACGTTAGATGCTCTGAATTTCCTATAAGACATTGTTACGAACTTTCTTGTAGTACATTACGGTTGTTGTTTACGATTTTTGTTGTTGTTGTTGTTGTACGGTATTTTCTTATCTTTCACCTTAGTTTATATTAGTTTCCCTTTCCCCTCAACTTTTCTCTCCATTAAAATTTCTTCCGTGTCTACTTTTTTTCTTTTGCGATTAATTTTCAACATTTTTACTGGACGTTGCTGCAGGATTTTTCTATTATACAATTACTCGTTACTTTCCTGTCACATTATTTTCTCATTAGTTTTCCTTCCTTCAGGCATTTCTCTCCATTAAACTTCTTCCTTGTCTGTTATTATCTATTGCACTTTATTATTATTCTGTATCCTCTTTTTCACGAGTTATTCCCTCGCCTCTTCTCTCTCCCTTTTCATTTCCCCGCTATGGCCTTGTCCACTGGTCCTCCCCCCCCCATCATTCCCTCGTCCTCCCCCGCCTTGTCCCCTCGCCCTGGTTCCTGTGCCTCCTCCCCTCTTCGTCCCCACTCCCCTCCCCCCTCAGCTGTCAGCCAGGGGGCACAAGAGACAGTCATTACCACTCTTATTAAAGGCGCTACAGTGCATTCAATATATCTGTGTGTGTGTGTGTGTGTGTGTGTGTGTGTGTGTGTGTGTGTGTGTGTGTGTGTGTACTATGGCTTTTTTTTGTTTTAGTTATGGCTTATTCCTTTTTGTTATTATATTGCGTGTTTAATGTCAACTATATCTATCTTATTGTATTCTCCTCTAATATTTGCAACCATCCAGTATATCTATGTATCTGTCTGTTGTGTCAGTATGTCTGTTCCTTTACTTATCTGTCTCTCTATCTTCTATAATGATTGCAGTCCATCGCCAGGCATATGTATCTGTCTGTCTGTCTTAGTTTTCTTCCGTCTCTTGCAACGCCCTCCCTAATCTTCACGCCATCATTTGTCTGTCTATGTCCGTCTTCATCTGTGTGTCTGTCTGTCAGTCTGTTTTTCCCTTTCTTCAAGCGCTCTCCTTTACCTCCACCTCCTTCATCTTTGTCTGTCAGTCTGCTCTTCCCGTCTCATTAAAAGCCCCCCGCAACTTCCTCGCCTTCATCTGTCTGTCTGTCTGTCTGTCTGTTCTTCTGTCTTCAAACGCCCTCCTTCGCCTCCCCCGCCTTCATCAGTGTGTCTATCTGCCCGTCTGTTCTTCCGTCTCATCAACAGCCCTCCACAACCTCCTCGCCTTCATCTGTCTGTCCGTCTGTTCTTCTGTCTTCAAACGCCCTCCTTCGCCTCCCCCGCCTTCATCAGTGTGTCTATCTTCCCGTCTGTTCTTCCGTCTCATCAACAGCCCTCCACAACCTCCTCGCCTTCATCTGTCTGTCCGTCTGTTCTTCTGTCTTCAAACGTCCCCTTCACCTCCCCCGCCTTCGTCTAATTGCTCAAATCCTGCTATGATTGGCCCTACCACTCATCGCCTCCCCTTGGAATCCGCCGACCGAGAATAAGACTTAATGCTCATTTCCATACCGGCCCATTTTAACGCCGCCGACAATAGACTCCCGCGCCTCACGCCCTGTCAATCACGCCTCCCCTTCCCCTTCCTCCCATGCCCCTGCCGACCCCCTCTGGACTCCCCCCTGCCACGCTTCCCTGAATTTTGCGTCTGGAGCGTCGGTTTCCGTCAGCGCTGCGGGGACTCTCACGCGCCCTGTCACTCCCCACGTGGCGGATCCGATGCTCTTCAGGATTACATAAAGGATTATAACACGCATCGCTGACGTGTTATATCCTCTTATTAGACCACCGCCTTTGTTGCATCTTGCTTGCTTCCATCTCTTCATGTACATACACTTGCATCTCTTATTGTACTTGTAATCGCGTCTCTTCTTCTTGGGCAAAAATGAGGAGAGGAAAAGTACAGTGATTACAGACGCTATTTATGGGGGCTTTAATCTTGCTCGGCGATAAACGAGGCGGCGTGTCTGGAGGCGCGGAGAGGACGCAGCGGGGGACGGACTCTGCTATTTAAGGTTAATTGCTTAAATATGGCCCGAGGCTGGAGGGCAGAGGGACAGCCCATTGAAATTAGCTATGCAAATTTAACAAAGGAGGGGGGATTAAGTTGCTTCTGGGCGGTGGTGGGGAGGCAGGGGAGAGCACGGGAAAGAAGGAGGGTGTGAAGGTGGGCTGCTGGGGGCTGTTGGGGGAGCTTGGAGTCAGGGTGAAGAGGAGGCCTGAGAAAAGACCCAATGGAAACAGGCACGAGCCACCTTGATGCTCATTTATGAAAAAGCGGAACCTGAGGGGAAAAAGGGAAGCGTGTGAGTGTGGGGTGTGGGGGGGGGGGGAGCCAGGCTGAGAGATAATCCTCCACAGTGTTACTAGATTGTCGTTTTTAGCACAGTATTTCTGAGTCATAACTACTGTAAAAAAAGAGTCACAATTTTACGGTTTTGAGGATAACTCTAATTGAATAGTGTTATTTTTTGGGGGGGTACTTAAGTTTTGGGTCTGAGTACGACAATCTGGAAATGATGAGGAGGATATGAAGAGGTGGATGTGAAGGGGTGGATGTGAAGGGGTGGATGTGAAGGGGTGGATGTGAAGGGGTGGATATGAAGAGGTGGATGTGAAGGGGTGGATGTGAAGGGGTGTTACTGGAGACTAGGAAATGCTTTGCTGTGATGAAGACGGAAGTTAAATACAAACCTACACTGAAAGAATAGTAATCATGAAAATATGTAAATTCTAATATTAAAAACACATGCACTGACTTGTTAATAAGAGGAAGCGATCTAATGCCATGCCGACTAACCCTGAGCTCCTGATTATCATTATTTTAAGGTTTCTGATTCTATGCATTTTTAGTTTCTTATCTTATACAAAACTGGCTTACCTGACATTATAAAAAGAAAAAAAAACGAGAGAGAGAGAGAGAGAGAGAGAGAGAGAGAGAGAGAGAGAGAGAGAGAGAGAGAGAGAGAGAGAGAGAGAGAGAGAGAGAGAGAGAGAGAGAGAGAGAGAGAGAGAGAGAGAGAGAGAGAGAAGGGGGGAGGGGGGAAGGCAGGTTCTTATTCACACCACTATGAATCATCGAGGCAGACGCTTACATGACAAAAGGAGGAGGAACACACACACACACACACACACACACACACACACACACACACACACAAGCCCCCCCCCCCCCCCCCCATATCTAAACAACGTTAAAGTCCTCGTTATATATACAGAGGAAGCGGCAGGTGTGTGTGTGTGTGTGTGTGTGTGTGTGTGTGTGTGTGTGTGTGTGTGTGTGTGTGTGTGTGTGTGTGTGTGTTGTGCAATTCGGATGGTGACACATACAGCAAAAAAGAAAAAAAAATGAAAATGGTTTATTGCGAAGTTTTATAATTACGCTTTCGTTTCAAATATATTTTTAAATTTAAAGCAGATGATCGTTTTTGGTAGTGGTGGAAGGAGGGGTGGGGGGTGGTGGTGGTGGTAGTGGTGGCAGTGGTGGTAGTGGCGGTGGTGGTGGTAGTGGTGGTGGTGGTGGTAATGGTGGTGGTGGTGGTGATGACAGTGGTGGTGGTGGTGGTAGTAGTGGTGGTAGTGGTGGTGGTAGTGGTGGTGGTGATGACAGTGGTGGTGGTGGTGGTGGTGGTGCTAGTGGTGGTGGTGGTAGTGGTGGATGGGGGGGGGGGGGTACATGTGTAGAGTTGTGTTGACAATGTGTAGACGGAAGGAGTACCACCTGGTATATATCCTCTTCTCTCTCTCTCCGGTAATGAGGACACGCTAACACACCCTCTAAACATGTAGGATAACACGTAAGCACAAACACACACAAAACACACGAATGTATTTAACAACAAAACCACGTGACCCGCATAATAAGCGCCCCTTTAGGATGCTCCCTTTGTTTTCCTTGTTATTGGTATGAAATGAATTAATGAATAAATATAAGCACACATGCGGTCCTGTCCCCCGCCACAGCGACAAACAATATCTCGTAAAATGAGAAGGAAATACAAACCGAGAATAACAAAACTGAAATACGAACAAAAATATGAAAACAAAAAACTGACAAACAGCGCCTAAATTAGCTGTGTTACCAAAGTTTCAGTGGGTGAGTGACTGGAAACATTAGGTATTTAAATATGAACATGGAACTATTGAAAACAAGACACCGCTGGAAACGTATTTAATCATCTCATTTGTCATTTCGAAACCTCCTTGCGGGCACTTCCTTTTATCCAGCTCTTTGTTTGTCACTGTAAAAAACAACTCAGCAGCACAATGATATATTTACCTGAGAAACCGACCGGGTAGGTAATATATATCACCTACAATTACCGAATCATCACCCTTTCTGTTTCCTGAGTTTCCTGAAGAGGTGAGGAAAAGGGAAACAGGTGAGAGATGGGGAGTCCGCGCGCCGCCGGGGAGGGGAGGGAGGCTCTGCGTGTGGACCGAGGCCGTAAAAGCGCAATTTACAACGTGCAAAAGTACACCGCCGATCCCCCGCTGCCTTGCCGGGAAGAAAAATCGCTTATAATTAGGATAATCACACGGTGCTCGGCCCAAAGGAGACCAGCAGTCAAGTGTGCATTTGCAAAGATGAAGGTCAAGGAGTGTTGTGGCTTTACTCTCCGCTCCTTTCTCCCATCCAACCACTCCCTTACGAAGAACATGTAGGCTTGACCTCCCTTACCTCCCCCTGTATGAAGATGATGGCCAGGGAGTATCGTAGCCTGAAACATCTATTCTTGTAGCCTTAAATCCTCCTACCTCTCTCTCCCAGCCTTTTCTAACACCCCCGTTCCCTTCCAAACACTCCCTTTCGTATATAGTACAAGCAGACTTAACTTCTCTAACACCTTCCTTTGTGTAAATGAAGATCAGGCAGTAATGTAGCCTCAAACCCCTTTTGTTGTAGCCTTAAATCCTCCTACTTCTCTTTCACAGCCTTTTCTTACAGTCTTTACTTCTCCGTCTCACTATCACCTCGTGGCATCTCTTCCCAAACCCGTCAGCACACACACATATGGGCTGAACAGCTTCCAGACATGCAGCTTCATCTGACCTTCAGCACATCATCTTGGCCACAGGTTTTGCTTCTCCTTCCCACCCACGCTTTGTTCCTCATCTCTGACTCCTCATTCCTAACCTTTACTCGATGATATCTGCAACACATTCCTTTCCTCCACCCTCACACCCACCTACATATCATCTTGTCCACACGTTATGTTTCCTTTTTTTCTTCCCATTTCTCCCGCACGTCTTACCTAATCCCTAACCTGCACGCTATTGTATTTACTACGCACTTCCTTCTTCCTCTTCACCTCTCTCTACCCCCAAACACGAACACTTACGTATCAACTCCTTAAATGTTTTCTCTCTCACAATCGCACAGGCAAGCTAGGAAAAACAGACTGAGACAAACACACATGCAAGCGCACACACACACACACACACACACACACACACACACACACACACACACACACACACACACACAGGCTAATTTACCCACAATACGCACGCATCCTTCCTCACACACCAACACACTTCCTCCCGCAATTATGACGCCCGTGTCCAGAGGCGATGAGAACCCTTTTTAAAACTGGACCGACCGAGCCACGACTGAGTGAGTGAAACAAACGCAAATTTAAGTGTAAGCTACGGCTTCTTTAACCTTGAATTATCCGACATTAAGCTTATTACGCACTTTCCTAAATAAATCGTCGCCTTTCACGAGCATACAGTCCTTCCCTCCTCACACTAACACACTGAAAATTAGCTCGTAATGGCTCCACGTAAAGCCGTAAGTCTCCAAGTCATCCGTTTCCTTCTTCCATCTATTACACGTCGGCCTGGACACGAGAACCTCCCATTTAAGTGCTGACAATGCCTTTCCGTTCCACCTGCACAAACAAAGCCCCTCCGCTCACTTTCATCATCTTTTACTTATTGCATTTTCACTGACGTAATTTTTTCCTTCCCTAATTATTCCTCTCACCCATGCTTTCTCGTTTTTTACAGTTTTATTACTTTGTATTGTGTGGAAGATGCAAGTTCGGGTTGGCATTGTAATCTATAGCCCTTTACTAGTTTATCGATCTGCACGTGTTGTTAGATTAAAAACAAAACAAAACTATAACTAAAAAAAATCATGAGCTTGTGGATAGTTCTCTAGGCGGTGGGTGGACGATGAAACCCTGTATAGTGGAGCAAATGAGGTTACTGGAGATCCATTCCTCACTGGTGTAGGCAGAATTGTGACCTGGGTTATACTCTGGCTAATGTAGGGAGTGATTGGACGCTGGATGAGAAACTGTAAAGCAAAACACAAACGGATGCCTGGCAAGAGAAGGAAAAAATGTTCGGTGTGTCGTACCTGACTTCCTATCAGAAGCTTCATCTCAAGGACCTTGGCGCGTATTTATGAGCGCATAGATTAGTCATTGACCAGGAATTTGACTTTAGTTATTGCGAGAATGATATTTAGTCTTTGCTGACATAAGCACGGTTCTCCTCACCAAGAGTTACGAAAGGAAGGAACAAAACTGAAAGAAACTTGTGATGAAGGCCTACCGTAAGAAAAGAACGCGCATTAAACATGGATTAGTTAATTGTTAATTATTAATTGTTTTTAATGCTTTACTCAAAACATTAAATTTGGTATTGAACCCAAAATATAATAAACACAATAATAATAACACTAATAATAATAATAATAATAATAATAATAATAATAATAATAATAATAATAATAATAATAATAATAATAATAATAATAATAATAATTATAATAATAATAACAATAATAAAAATATAATGAAAAAACAAAAACAAGAACAACAAAAATAAAAAAATAACAATAATAATAATAATGATTATAATAATGGTAATAATACTAATAAAATTATACGAGTAAATGCTAATAATAACAACAACAATGTAAAAAAGACTGGGCATTCCTGCTCGTTCCTGAAGGCCGCCGAACAAACACTCATTCTTCCTGTCATCAGGAAATACCCGCCGCGGTCACCCTGATGAAAGCACCCACGCCCGGCGCACACCTCGCCCTGCTAACAAGACTAACATTCCTGCCGCCCAGCCACGTCGCTTCTTCTTCCCTGAAGCGGCGAGAGGCGCAGCACGGGGGCGGAGGACAGGCCGGCAATGAATTTTATATTACATATATATATATATATATATATATATATATATATATATATATATATATATATATATATATATATATATATATATATATATATATATATATATATATATATATATATATATATATATATATATATATATATATATATATATATATATATATATATACTCACAAACATTGCTGCCTCTTTATCTTACTTTGCTGCCTACACGCGGAGCACGCACAAAAAGACTGACATAAGATCCTTAAAAGAAGTGCTTATCCACTGTTGTTGTTTGACACTGTATAATTATAAATAAATAATTTCCTTTGCTACTTTTTCCATTGTAATGTCTCTGCTTACTTTGGTAAAAATACATTTCATATTCAACAGCATTCCTGTTTCATTCCCCTTCGGAACATTTTCACAACTTTGATTACAGGACGTGCGTGAGTCTTTATTCGGTAAACAAACAAGAGAAATATTAAGTGGCAATTTTACACAGTATTTGCGTGACATGAGACTGTGGTGTGTCTATAGCAACTGTAAAACAATCTCACGTCGTCACTACCATGACCTCTTGTTGAAAAGAACTACTTTGATGAATGAAAACCAGTGTTTACTGAGAAGGTGACTCACTAACACCCGAAGCTGATAAAAAAACACATGCCATCTTCCTCGAAAAAGAAGCGACACACACAGGTATCTAAAAAAGTCCGGCAGCAGGAAATACCGTACGATAAAACAAACAGCTTTTGGGGCGGAAAAAATGCACCGGGCCGCAGGATGTCATTTATTTCCAGGAATTAGTAGCTCATCACGCTAATTTACATGTTGTGACAGCAGGAGGAGCCACATCTCAGCAGGGGAAGCCAAAACTAAGCAGCAGGGGCCACACTGTAGCCAGCAGGAGGCGCGGCGGGAAGATAATGAAGGTGTGGGTATGCAAGGCTCACAGTCGACGCCGTTCCTGCAAGTCGCTAATGGTGTAAAACTGAGGTCGTGTGAGGTAGCTTAAATCCTTCCTGGTCTGGCGGCTCTGTAGAGGTGGAGGGGGAGGAGGAAGAGGAGGAGGAGAAGGAAGAGGAGGAGGAGGGAGAAGAGGAGGAGGAAAAGTGGACAGGGAACGGAAAAGGCTATATAGAGGAAGCGGATATAAGAAAAGGAGGAATGGAAGAAGGTGGAGAGAGAGGACAGAGGAGGAGGAGAAAGAAAACAGAGGAAGAGGATGATAAAGAAAATGATGTTATTGGCCGTTGTGGTGGTTAGCTCAGCTTCCAGAGACGGAATATCGAAGATCACTCACACACGTCTGTATCGATAATAATATTTCAGAGTTATTTTCATAGTCTTGATAATGCCGAGAACACCTCCTGCTGCTGCCACTACTACTATTACTACTACTACTACTACTACTACTACTACATGACGCAGGATTCAGAGGAAAAAAAAAAGGTTGTCCTGCGCTTAGCCGCCGGTTCTTCATCCTTGGACACGTACGAGACTAACTTAATCATCTCGGCTCGTTGACAAAAACCCTCTTCGCTCCGTCCCACGTACAGCAAAAAAACAAAACTTCCAGCCGGGGCCTTTAATAGAGACAGATAACTTCCTCACAAACTTGCAAAGACCCAATTTTATCCACCACCGCCATCCCACTGATAAGATATATATAAAAGTTTCTATCCCAACGTTTTCCCGAGATAAACTAAGCCTTGCCCGCGTCCTTCCCTCCGCCCCTCCGCCGGCAGTCTGCAGCAACACACTGCCATCAGTAACTAAACTCTGCGACGCTCGTCAGAAGTTAGTGGAAGACCCTCGCTTTTCTGGGCTCAGCTCCGCCTTCCAAAGTCCAAGTTTCGGTGCGCGCGAGAGAGAAAGTCAGCAGCGAAAACCTTCCCTTTGAGTAATCATTATCCGGGTCTTCTCTTTCTCCTTTTAGTTCTTCTCGTGTTCCGTCTTTTCACTCCTCTTCTACTCCATCAATAATCTGTATCCTTCTCTATTTCTTTATCCTAAGCTCGCTAATTAAATTTCTACACTTAAATACACTCCGCAGCAAATATATTAACCACTACGCGTACAGAAATAGAAATTGAAAGACGCAAAACGACAGAAATAACAGTGAACCTCCTTGCTAAACATTTTCCCTCCAGTTCAAGGGGAAGGTGCACTCCATGGCTGGCTGGGCTCACACGCGGAGGGGTTTGCGAGTTGGCCGGCGGGGAGGGAGAGATAAGCGGCCGGGGTGCGGGCTAGTTGTGTATGCCTCGGGGGCTCCACTCTCGCTTTACAGGAAAGAAGGGATCCCCAGTGTAGACCCCCTTAACGCCACTTTTCATCAGCCTTTTCTGAATTTGAGCGAGGGAGGAAGGGGAGGAACGGAGGGCGAAAAAGAGGGGGAAGGGGATGAATACTCGTAAGTGGGCGGAGCGAGAGCGAGAGAGAGAGAGAGAGAGAGAGAGAGAGAGAGAGAGAGAGAGAGAGAGAGAGAGAGAGAGAGAGAGAGAGAGAGAGAGAGAGAGAGAGAGAGAGAGAGAGAGAGAGAGAGAGAGAGAGAGAGAGTACAGATGTGAGGAACGGGACTGATTGACAACGGGGCCTCGTGTCTCCCTCTTCGTCCTGCTCGACATTCATATTCATTAACTTTCATTCGGGCCGACGCAGACGCGGCCGAGAATACCAAACACGGAGAGAGAGAGCCGAGCGCGTTCCCGGAGGCTGCCGGCGAAGACAACCTCGCTGCCGGTGCTCCGAGGCCGAGAGGGGACAAGTTCAGGTTCAGTTTTTGTGCCGCCTTGTTCTTATGCATTTTCCGTGGGAACACGCTGAGTGAACACGCTGTAATCGGCGAGGGAAACTTCTTCTTAGCGATTTATGTAACCGAATGAACACACGTTGTGATCGGTAAGAGCAGGTATCGTTTTTTTTATTTTATTTTATTTTTATTTTTCTGTGCTAGCTGAGTGAACACGTAATCGGTTTAAGCCGCCTACTCACTTTGTTTCCGGTAAGAGGTGCTTCTGCCTGTGTGTTATCGCATGAACAGTTTTTAGTCATTCCTGTTCTGTATTACTTGACAATGGTTTAATCTTCAAGGCGCGTACTATATGTGTTTCAAACTCTACTTTCACATCGATGCTGAGCTGGTTATTATACGTGGAAAATGCAGTTTCTAAAGACAGTCAGTTATCAGAATCACACACTGAAAGATAATAAAAAAAATAAAAAAAATGAAGTAAAGGAGAGCTTGAGTCGAAAAGAAACTAAACTTGCAAAAAATGGTGGATAAGCTGTAAACGAGAGGAAATTGCTGTGAGATTTGCATTTAAAATCGAATAACAAAAGTATATCATTATATTATGGTTCACTGGATAAGTCCGCAAGTTAATCGTCTGTTTCGTGGTGCATCGACCAGGGAGAAGCGGGGAACGGAGGGCGTAATCTATTTTTTATTGGAAGAGGAAAAGAAAAACGATTGGGGGAATGGAAAAAAAAAATAGGGAAGGATGCATTAACAGCCAGGACACAGAGTCGTGACAACTTCAGATTAAATTTAATTTGCTTTCAGCCCTTGGTATGTCTTCTTTATCGTAAAAAGCACTCTCTTCCGCACACAGGAGGCAGAGATAGGCATGGAAGAAGATCCCAAACCAGGCAACGACTTTGCTTGGTTTAAAACTTTGCAATATAACACTAGAAAAACAAAAGATGAATGTAGAAGAATGATATATATAGAAGAACGATATACAATGAAAATTACACAAGAATGATGTAGCCAAAGACCAAGTTCCTACTTCTACAACAGACGTATGTAAGAAGGGACAAGGAGTGGTAACAGGTGTCCAAGCCAGGCAACATCGCCCCGGGACCGCCTGGGTGGCTGGGAGGTCTCCATGCAGACACACGCCGGAGGAGGCCAGAGTCGCAGCAGCCTAAGTGATCCGAACCCGTTCCTTCCCCTCCTTCCCCGCCGCCGCCTCACGCGCTATAAATCACCAGCGGCGCCTCCTCCCCCTCCCTCAGCGCTTCTTGGTGGCCTCCGCTGCACGACGAGGCTTTGCCCACGACACACGGGCTGCGCTCCGCTGCCTCCCACGCCCCGGCACTGTTATTGAGCTCATGATAAACACACAAGCGGCGCAAGTTATGGCTCAGGTGTTCATGTGGAATGCATGAATCAATTTCTTTAAGTTATCGTTCGAGTGTATTTATGTTTTACTTCAGGTCAAGGGAGATAAGAATGCCTTAGAGTTTAAGGTCCATATTATCAAACTCCTCGAAGGCTTTGTCCATATAATATTTCAAAAGGCTTCCGCAGAAGTCGTCGGGGTTTCCATGGATGGTTTCATGACCCTGGCGGTAGTTTTGCAAGGCTTTCGCGCCGTGAACGAGATAAAGTCATGACAGCCCGACGTAGCTCCTCTTTGACCTTAAAAAACGTTAGCAACAACAGCCCCGAACGTGTGATAATGCGACTGTAAGACAACGAGAGCCGGAGGTAGTAAAGTTAATGGAGAGAATTAATTAATGGTTGAGGGCCCTTGTGTTATAGTAAAATTTTTGATATTTTTTTCTCAGCTATAAATTTAGAATATTTATTTTACTTTACAGCACAGCGAGGTGAAGGAAATATGGCTTCTCTGTTCAAGTGTCTATATGAATCAATTTTTAAGGTATCATTTAAAAGGGATTATACTTCACTTCACGGGGAGAAAAAAAATAATGGCTAAGATGCAGAAGAAATAAGTACTGCTGATGACAATTAATTAAATAGTAACAATGATGTCAACTCATCGTGACATAAACAAAATGGAAAGGATTACAGGCAAGTTTGTCATTATGAAGAATCAAACCATGTACAATGTAACTCATGAAAATGCATAATTGTCGAGTACAAACATGGGGCAGACCTGGTACGGCAGAGCACAGATAAACACTTTAACCAATCCTCGTAGTCTATTTCCATCCATACTTATTGGGAAAGCTTGGGCAGATCGAGACCCCAAAATGAGTGTAAAAAGGCAGGAAAAGGTGGAGACGGGGGTAAACATGAAAGAGGTGAGAAAATGAGAAGCTAAAAGGGAGGAAAGAAGAGCCTGCTGGTGAAAGAAAAAGAACAGGCAAAATGAAGAGATGAAATTAGAACCTTTGCCGATGAAGAGTGGGGAGAGTGCACTAACACCAGCCAGAGAAAAGTAGTTGACATTGGAAAGGAGTTGAGGAGAGTGAGTGTTCTTCAGTCGTATAATAGTCCTTAATGATAACAATGAAAAAAAAAAAAAGTCAGTCGAGCAGGAGGGAGACTCAGAAATAAAAAAAGGTAAAACATGAAGGAGTCTTGTTGTGGGGACGTTCATTGGTGCATTAGTGACGGAACGCGTTTGTTTAAGGTTTCGAGAGACGTCATAATTATAGATCCCACGCTGCTCATCTCAACATAAATCGCTGTTCCCGCCTCGTATGAAGGAATATATTTACATCCCATTTTGCGGCTGATAGGAGACGTGATGTGATACGCCTGATACGGGCCTGAAACAAGTTACTGCAGTCCGGCGTGATGAATGGGATCAGCTGCTGTTAACATAATCCCAACATAAATCTCCATTATTTTAACATGGAAACATTTCATTGGCTATACTCTTTTAAAATCATGAGTTATTGCCGTCGCGGGATAACAGGCGCTTCTTATGCTACTATTATTACATTTTTTTTTATTATTATTATTTTTTGTTGTTATTTTTGTTTCTCTTCTTCGCTTTGTCTTATTGCTTTTCTATTTTTTTCCTACTCGTCCTCGTCCTCCTTTTTTTCTTCTGATCTTCCTTTTTCTTCTCCTCCTCCTCCTCCTCCTTCCTTCTTCCTTTTCTTTCTTTTTCTTTTTTCTTTTTCTTCTTTTTTTGTCCTTCTTCCCCTCCTTGTTCTTGTTCTATTCTTGTCCTTGTTCTTGTTCTTCCGATCAAGATGAGAAGGAAGTTTTCATAGATTCAAAACAACCTCGAAACTCCTGCCGGCCGTGGATGTACTTAACTCGCCTTTTCCCTCCACACTTGTCATGTCGGCGATTCCTTCAGCAAAAGTATGTGGGAGTTGCAAAGCCCCGCAGAGAATAAACCTCCGGAAGGGCGTTTTTTTGGGGGGTGGTCCATATATCATACTGTCGTCTCGAGGTGCTGCAGCAAGAGTTCAAAAACGAAAACATCCATCACGCACTGAAGGAGGAAGGAGGTGAAGGAAGGTGTTGAGAAAAGGAAGGTTTACGAGAAGGCTGTGAGGGAGGACAAAAGAACGTATGTGAAGGATGGAGCCATGAGAAAGTAGTCGAAAGGAACGAAAAGGCGGGGAAGGAATTAAACAGGAAAGATTTGAAGAAAGGAGAGGCGAAAATGAGTGTGCAAAGAGGTAGGAAATGACTGTGAAGGAGGTGAAAACGAAATAGGTAGAGGAAGGAGACACGGGAAAGGAGTGAAAAGGTATGAGAAAGCGGGGAAGGAGGTAGGTGGGAAAAATGTGAAGGATAGAGATGCAAAAATGAAATGATGTAAACAGGAAAAAGGTGAAAATGAGGAGCAAAAAGGAAGGTGGGAGGAGGAGGAGGAGGACGTTGGTGAAAGATGTGAACAAGCAAAATGAAGGAAGAAAGAAGTGAAGATGAAAGAAAAAGCGGTGGAAGAGGTAATGGATGTTAGTGAAATGGTACAAAAGGGCGGTTTTCTTAACGTTCTGCTTCTTATTTCAGTTTTTCACGTCCATGTTTTTGAGGAAGCAGAGACGAGAAGGAATGACTGAAGAGGTGAAAAGGTGCAAGAAGGCGGTGTTTTTGATATCGTGTTTTATTCCAGTTTTTCTCACCTACTTTTCACGAACCCTCTCTCAAGACGTAGATTCAGCAAGTCGTGTTTGGCTCCTTTTTCCTCCTCCTCGTCTTCGTCAACCGTTCAAGGAGTGGCGTTAATGTTTATGCTTCCGGCCTCGCCTTCATCACTAACTCACTCTCTCTCTCTCCCTTCCAGTTCATAATATTTCACACCAAGTTTTTCCTCACTCATTTAACCACTTTTTGTGTTGCTTTACTTCCACATAACCAACCTTCGTCGTGATCTTCGTTTTCCTCTTCTTTTCCACATTCTTTGCTTCCTCTTCCATAAAAGTTCAGTCTGATTTCTCTCTCATTTTATCCACAGTTTGTTTTGGTTCACTGTGATCTTTGCTTTCCTCTTCTTTGCGTCATATCCTCCTCTAAAGTGTTCTGCTCCGCTTCATTATCTATATCTCAACAAACCTCCTTCAGCATGCTATCGTCCTCATCACTATTCATTATATACCGTATTTAGCAACAATCAGTTCTTCTCTAACCTGTTTTTGGCATCAACATTTTCATCTTTGTCCGTTGTAGTGCTCTTTTCTCTTTCATTACTCACTCTCTGCTCTCCTGTCTTTCTTCTTTCTTGTACTCCCTCACTCCTTTCCTCTCATCCTTACCCCCATCCTTATCACCCTCTGTATTCCTTCTCACTCCCTCTCTCTTCCCTTTCACAATATAAGGTTCATTCTTTAGGCATTATCCACTTCCTCTCTAACTTCCCTCTTCACAGCTACCCCTCCTCTCTTTTCTGAGTCATCTCACTCCCTTACTCATTTTTATGCCCCTCCCACTCTCTCACCCTCGTCCCTCTCATAAGACATGCCTCATATAAGTACGGAATTAAGCCCTACTCTCTTACATTTTTTCTTACTTCTTTCTTTCCAATCTTCCCTCAAGGTGTACCCCCCCCCCCACCTCCCTCTCTCGACCCTTTCACACCACAGGCTTCATTCTTTTAGCATCATTCTTTTTTCCTCAACATCTCTCTTCACCATCACCCTTCCTTGCTCAATCCCTTACTTCAGACCTTCCCTCCACCCCGCCCTCTCGCTTTCGTCCCTCATAAGCCTCATTCTCTTGGCACCACAGTTTTTCCTAATATCTTCTCTCTACACCATCACCCTTCCATACTCACTCTCTTCTTTACTCACCCCCTTCCTTCCTATCTTCCTTTAACCCCCTCTTCCCTCTCTCTCCTTCGTCCTTCTCACGCCGCAAGCCTCATTCTCAGCCACCACAAACTCCATTTGGTAAAGTCCCGCGCGGGTGGGGCTTCTCCCTCAAAGTGGTGGATTAGGCCAGGGAAATTGTCTGACTTTGCTCTTAAATTGCTTTTCGAGAGAGAGAGAGAGAGAGAGAGAGAGAGAGAGAGAGAGAGAGAGAAAAGTGGAAGCCAATGTGGATAAGAAAACAAGATAGAAAAATGAGAAGAGGTGAGACAAGAGATACGGAGAAAAAAAAATCATTGCGAAGGAAGAAAAACGATAAAAAATAAAGCAAAAACACAGGAGGACGTTGATAAAGAGTAGATCGGTGGAGTAGAAGGTGGCAGAGTGAGAGTGGGGATAGAATATAAGATAGATGAGGAGTAGATTGAGGAGGAAGAGATGGAAGTGGAGTGAGAGGTGCACCGGTGTGATACGAAAAGTGAAAGTAAGGTAGTGTTAGTAATAATGCCTGGAAAGGAAACAAACAAAACATATATGGAGAAAAGGAAAAGAAAAATAATTAAGGTCTGAAATGGAAACACGTAAATCAGAAATGAAAATAAGGAAGAAATGAAAATAGTAGAGCTTGAAAAGTAAACAAATAAAACATATATGGAGAGAAGAAAAAACGAAAAATAATTAAGGTTTGAAAATGGAACACTTAGGTCAGAAATTAAAATAGTAAAGCTTGAAAAGGAAACAAAACAGGAATGGAAAGACGAAACAGAAAGAAAATAAAGGAAAAAAAAGAAGGAAAACATGAGAAGGAATAGACCGACACCCGAGAGAGAGAGAGAGAGAGAGAGAGAGAGAGAGAGAGAGAGAGAGAGAGAGAGAGAGAGAGAGAGAGAGAGAGAGAGAGAGAGAGAGAGAGAGAGAGAGAGAGAGAGAGAGAGAGAGAGAGAGAGAGAGAGAGAGAGAGAGAGAGAGAGAGAGAGAGAGAGAGAGAGAGAGAGAGAGAAAAGCTACATGAAAGTATAAAGTTTATTCTTCACAACACACGACCTTCCTCAAGAAAATTTATCACGTCCCTCGCAATGATGTCGAAGATTATTATTATTATGCTTTTATATATATTTTTCTCTGGGTGGAGGCTTTTATTTGTGGAGTTTCATTCCCTTATTTTCTTCTTACTTCCATTGTTTTGTTTATTATTTCCAAAAGCACTCAGACTTGTATTCATCCGTACTGTTGTTAATTATCCGATACCTTGACTAAATATCTTTATCTTCAAAGTACCACTTCCCTTTTACATTCCTTTTATCATTTAATATAATCATTTTTTGTTTCTTAATTGCTTTGTTTTGTTTTTTCATTCTTTTTATCTTTCGCTTTCACTCATTCGTTGTTGTTTTTTTATCTTTTCTCTTTCATCTTTCTTACACTCATTTATTTTATCTCGCATTTTCTCCTTTGTTTTTTCTTTCTCTTCACATTCCTCCATTAATAAATTCATCAACTTTTCTTGTTATTTTTTTACCTGTTTCTTTCCTTCCTTCATTCTCCGCTCTTTCCTCTTCTATCTTTTCTTCCACTCATTTATTTTTTCTCGCATTTTCTAGTCTCTTTCTCCCTTCACATTCCTGTACTTCAAATATGGTGGTGAGGGGAGAACAGGCTTCCGTTTATCCCTCTCTATTACTCCTGACATTGCTGTGTTCCCCTCCAACACATTTTTATATTCGGTAAGTGGCTTTGGTAGTGATAACATGAATAGCTGGAGGTGCAGAGTAATAGTGGAGGCAGTATTCGTTGGGATGGTAGTAGTAGTAGTAGTAGTAGTAGTAGTAGTAGTAGTAGTAGTAAGAACAGTAGCAGTAGCTGTGGTGGTAGTGGTGATGGTAGTAGTAGTAGTAGTGGTAGTGGTAGTAGTAGTGGTGGTAGTACTATTAGTAGTAGGACAAATATGGTTAACATTTTTTTGGCTCAGAGAAGAAGAAAAAAAAACCTCCCTCCTCTCTCTCTCCCCTCTTCATTTTTTTGTTCTAGTAAAAAGAAAATGGAGATCGGATAGAGATAATATAAAAGGGTCAAAAGAAAATGGATTGGGGTCATATTTTCCGATGAAGGATGAATTACATGAGTGATGGTGCAGGATCGCAGACTATATCCCCCCCCCCCCCCGTCTCTCTCTCTCTCTCTCTCTCTCTCTCTCTCTCTCTCTCTCTCCACACCTATCTGTATCTATGTATCTATTATTTATGCATCTATCTATCTGTCTATCTATCTATTTATCTATCTATCATTCATTTCATTTGTCCCTCCTGTTATCCATTTTCTATCTCTTCCTTCTTCCTCTTCAAACGTTGTCCTTTTTCTTTTTCTTCTCGAGTCTCCATTTTTTTCTTCTTCATAAAGTTTAGTTTTCATTTTTTTTTTATTCCCCTTCCCATCCCAGCTCGTTCTTCATTTTCCTTCAGTGTTTCTTTCATATTATTTTTTATCTTCTCTTGTGACTAAATTATATCTTTCTTTTCCTTCTGAATCATCTATGTTTCCGTACCACATTTTTTTTTTATTTGATTTTAGTGTCTTTCTATTCTGTTTTCCTTTCGCTGTTCCACCCCGAACGCCAACTTAAAAATACTGTTTTGTTTTCATGTCCATTTTTTTCCTTCATCCAGCTTTCTCCTTTTGTTTCGTAGCCGGATCTGGTTTAAGAAAAATTCCGTTTTTACACTCATTCACACACTCACACAAACACACACACACACACACACACACTCTAACATTAGCAGGCAGAACAAGTCTCGGTGAGCGGTTCTCTTTTCCTTAACGTTGAGCCTCGGTGCAAAACTTTGTGATGGAGATTAATGATTCTAGGCGAACAGGATGTCAGGGAGGCGCGGGAAGACCAACACACACACACATACACACACACACACGCAAGCAAAATGCAAGCACAAAATTGTATGAAAATTGCCAGGGAGAAAAACCACCAGTACGTTTCCTTACACCAAACAACAGGAAATGAATAAACACAAGGAGTCTGTCAGGTATCATGAAAATAAGCTATTGTTTTCGACCCCTCCACACACACACACACACACACACACACACACACACACACACACACACACACACAGCCTAAAGGGGGTAGAAAGACTTTGTATCTAAGAAAAAAACAGATATACTGACAATAAACACATCGAGCTGAAAATATTGACACTTATGCATTTGAGAAAGTCGAAAAACGCGAACACACACACACATATACACACACCACCACCACCATCAGGCTACACGGGAAAAGTTTTATTATCACTGTTATTTATTTCCTTTCGAAACGTGACCGAAGACAGAACAAAAATATTTCATCGTTTTCCGCTCAATCCACGATGACAAAAACAGAGAAACAATATATTTTTTTCCTCCGCGTCAAATACCTGAGCGATGCGACGCTGGGATCGACGACCACCTGAGAGAGAGAGAGAGAGAGAGAGAGAGAGAGAGAGAGAGAGAGAGAGAGAGAGAGAGAGAGAGAGAGAGAGAGAGAGAGAGAGAGAGAGAGAGAGAGAGAGAGAGAGAGAGAGAGAGAGAGAGAGAGAGAGAGAGAGAGAGAGAGAGAGAGAGAGAGAGAGAGAGAGAGAGAGAGAGAGAGAGAGAGAGAGAGAGAGAGAGACGTGAGAGGGGAGGGACGAAGACGACGCGGAAATATTGACAAATTGCACCAGACTTCCTTCACGGCGCGGTGCAAAAAGTTAGGGGCCAGATGTAAAAAGTAGGAAAAACAGGAAAATGCGACGACGGTGAAGCGTCAGAGGAAAGAAGAGATGAAGGTACAAACTTATAATAACAGTAGTAGCAATGTAAAAAGCAGTAGCAGTCGAAAGTAGGGGTAGATTTTTTATTTATTTATATTACAGGGAAGAAAGCAGCTCAAGGCAAAACCATATGAAGACAAAAGTAGTGAGTAGTAAGTAGTGAGTAATGTAGTGGAAGTAGTCGTTGTAGTAGTAGTAGTAGTAGTAGCAGTACTACTACTACTACTACTACTACTACTACTCTGCTACTACTCAATACTATCATTATCATAAAACTTATCATTATCATTATTATTTTTATCATTATTATTATTTTTATTATCATGATTACGTATTATTATGAATAGTTATTATTATCAATTAATTTTGATGTTTTTGTTGATAAAGGAAATTATGAAAATGATAACAAAGATAATGATGATGATAAAGCTGTTGTACTAGTATACGAAATGCATTAATATCGATGTAGGGTGATGTAAAAGCAACCAAGCATAGAGGAGGCAGGCAGGCCGACAAGCAGGCGGCATCAGCCAGGCAGGCAAGAAAACAGGCTATCAGACAGGCGGGCAGGCAGGCAACAGGCAAGCAGAGACAGAGGGAGAGGGCGGCAGCAGTGACGTTCAGGAATCAATACTATGAGCAGAGATGATAACAGTCCTGCTTCCCTCGCCCTCCCCCTCACACACACGTCACACTCATCCGCCCACACCCTCGTCACCCGAGTGCTCCATACACACAATACGCAACTCAGCACGCATATAAGGGGACAGCTTTTACTGCCCCGAGGCGCGGCTAGAGAAGATAAACAACCGCCAAATTGCCGCAATGGAGATGTTTGGTGTACTTATATTGAGCGGCGTCCAGGAAGAGACAGGGAGGGGCGGGCGTCCTCAAGACAAAGCAAACGTATCATGTAACAAACAAGCACGTAACTGCTACCTCTACTACGCCGCTTCCCCTCTTTGTTCTCTCTCTCTCTCTCTCGTTGGATCTTTTTTGAAAACGAATATAAAACAAAGTAGAAAAGAACACAATCTAACTCTTCTTTTCCGCCAGGCCCTTGAGTTATCTTGGTTTACTCGTCCATAAAGGGCCGGCCGGAGACACGGGGGACGTCGGGAGCGCCGGTCCCGAGGCAGCGAGCAGTTCTCAGCGTCTCCCGGGCCGAGGCAGCAACACACTCCGGCACCGACTTTCCCGGTCATTCCTCATTTTACATGGCCCTCACGCACTGGGCGCTCCGCTGGTGCCGCCTCTCCCGCCCACACCAGACACGTCCCACCTCCTTCCTCGTTCCTTCTGTTCTTTGGCCGCTATCTAACCTTTCTGCCTTCCTTGATTTCTTGTATGATGTCTCGGAACAGCTAGAATATATAAACTGGAACGGTACATTAATGAAATGGGAGGTTTGGCAACATCTCCTTGTTTTCCTCTGCCACCTGGTGCTGCCATCTGGCGCCGGGCGGAAGAACTACGCCGCTAGCAGTGTATTGTTGGCACTGTCGTCATGGCCTCTTCCCTTTAGTCCCTATTACAAACGCTGAATGCTAATTCGCACCGGCAGTGTGCAGCGCGGCATGCAGCACGGAATGCGGCTGTGTATGTATGCACAGTATACATGGCCCACAGGATGTTGTTATCGGTCATCAAATATCAAAACAGTGAAGTATACCAGTCAATACAAATGATGGAACACAAAATATTATATTTTTGCAAATGAATTTAATTTCACGGTGTTTACGAAGCCGGTAGGCGGTGTTGTCTCAAAGACTATTAAACTAATAAACATTAATGGCACTACAGATGCTGCTGCTGCTACTGCTACTACCCATACTACTATTAGTACTATAAAAGTACTTTTGTTTCTGCTGAAAGCTATTTTTGTTTTTCTTTATTAATCCAATTTCTTCACTAGTTTTTTTCTCTCTTCCTTTTACTCAGTCGTTCGTCACTCTCAGCACGGCCACGCAAACATAACACAACATCGTTATGGACAGTCAAGGTATCGTCAAGTGAGATCTGCCCGTATCCGGTGACCGCTGTCCCGGCACGCTGCACAAAACTCTACGCTACACCACCTCCGGGTTTCAGTACAGCTCTCAGACGAGGTATAGGTAGAGGTAAAGTTGGGTGCATACGCTTAAGATGCGCGTTTCCTCGGTGCTTATCTCCGTCATATTGGCCCTTGAGCCTGTGGCGCGTAACAACCCCAAGATACAAGGCCGGTGTGACATCCGGGTTACTAAAGTTTAGCTTCCCTAGATTTTCCCAGGCACCCTTTCACTGAGCTGCCCGAAAGGGAGGATTTTTTTCTTAAATGTGACTGAATATTGTGGGAGAGAGAGAGAGAGAGAGAGAGAGAGAGAGAGAGAGAGAGAGAGAGAGAGAGAGAGAGAGAGAGAGAGAGAGAGAGAGAGAGAGAGAGAGAGAGAGAGAGAGAGAGAGAGAGAGAGAGAGAGAGAGAGAGAGAGAGAGATTTACAACCCTTTTATATTCTCCCAATATCTTCGCAAAACTCGATACACAAGACATGCTTATTACATTATCATGAAGGCAGGGGGAGAACTAAGTGACTTTTCAGTAATGATTCATACAATTTACGTACATCATGTCCCTCGGCCATGAATGAAAATACGTAATAATTCGCAAAACTATTGTAATGAAACAACTGAGCGGACTCATTTGACCTACAACTCGCAGGCCAATATATAAACAAATGAATGCATAAATTAATAAACAAACAGGACAACAAACTAATAAACAAATGCGAAACAAAAAATTCCGACAATACAAACAGAAACTTCACGCAAACACAACAGATGGAAGCGAAATAAAACACACACGGCAAAACTTCTCCGCCAGCAAGACAAACAACACTCCCGCGCGCCGCAACACGAGCAGTAAATAAACATAACAGACAATAACACATTACGCAGTTATATCGAGTCCGGCCCAGCGAGGGGGGGATAAAAATCGGCAGCGAGCATCCGAACCCCCTACTAAATTATGAGGTTTTGGCAACTGTGGCAGACGCGGGGCCCCTCAGAGGTAATAATTTGTTTTATTCATACAATCTGGCCTTAATGTGTCTCTGGTGCGCCGTAATACAAATCACAAGTAAATGGAGAAACTACACCGCCGCTACACTACGACTACTACCACTACTACTCCTACTACTGAGAGAGAGAGAGAGAGAGAGAGAGAGAGAGAGAGAGAGAGAGAGAGAGAGAAGCAAAGGCAAACAGAACCAAGAAAGTAAAATAACTGATATATGGAGAAAGGAAAAGAGAAGGAAAAAAAAAGGAAAAAGGGAAAAAAAGGAAAAAGGATGACCACATGAGAGAGAGAGAGAGAGAGAGAGAGAGAGAGAGAGAGAGAGAGAGAGAGAGAGAGAGAGAGAGAGAGAGAGAGAGAGAGAGAGAGAGAGAGAGAGAGAGAGAGAGAGAGAGAGAGAGAGAGAGAGAGAGAGAGAGAGAGAGAGAGAGAGAGTGTTAATATATGGTACCATAGTTGCATATTACAAAACTTCGGGTGAATTTCAATGAGTTGCGAGCACCGATGGTCTGTTTTGACTCCATCATTATTTTGTTTGTGCAAATTGACACCGTCCATATGTTAAATGACTTTGTTCATGCGGAATATATTTGCATCTCATTACCGTGTTTATTGCATTCATAGAGCAATTTTGAAGTGCTTTGCTTACAAAACGATATTGCTAATTTTCTCCCTCAATCATCATATGGTTTGCAGATCATACATTCTCTCTTGTTTCTCTTTAGGTAATTAAATGTTTTCCGCCTTTAGCATTGTGTAGTTTTTTAAATCAAGCGTATTCTATATCTATTTGCTTCTTCAAACACATTTTTATTTCCCTCTCTCCTCGTTTTTTAATACAGTTGGCTGACTTGAGAATTTTCTATTTTATTGATTCGCGTTGTTGAAATAGATATCGTTCAGTTTTATATTTATTTTATGCGCAGTATCGACCTAAATACATACATCAGTAACTGTTTTCTTCAGAGGATCTATTTACTGTGTGTAATTCATAATACTTATTTTTTTTTCTTTTCGTAATGTATCATCTTTTATCGTGTCTAAGTCCTTCCGTTTACTGCCAAGATAGAGAGATATGAAGGTAAAGTTTCTCCCAGTAAACGCCGTGAAGAGAAAAATAACTAAGAAGATAAGGCACAGGAATAATGACCAAAGTGTTAGAACTAGACAAAAATAAGAAAATGTGAGCGTAGATAAACGGAGTAAGATTACGGATAATGACAAGAAGGAGAAAATTGTAGCGCTGCGAAATGTTTCAGTGTAAAGGAAGGATGACTGGAATCGTGGAAACACACACACACACACACACACACACACACACACACACACACACACACACACTGAACCAAAGAAAAAGAAGTAAAAAAAATATGGTGCAAGAAACTCGAAAGTTGAAAGTGCGTATCTGTGGTCGGGAGGTACAGGCGGGGCGAGGCAAAAAGAAATTAAACAGAAGGGGAGGATTATGACACTACGAGACCCTGAGGCGAGCCGACGTGGTACAGAAATGAAAGTAGCTCGACGGAGGGCGGCGGAGGTGCGGCACAGTGACAATTCAATCATTAACACTAAATAAGGGGCTAAAAGTTTTCATTATATGGTACGCAGCCAAACATAATGAGAGATAAGTTACTGCAGAGGCATCAGTGTGGAGCGTCAAAAGAGGTGTGAGTGTAGGTCATGCTGGGCCATAAAAGAAATTCCTTATAAGTAACTTGTATAGTATAATCAAGTACGAAGAAAAGAAGAAAAAGAGAGGTATGAGTGGGGATGAGTGAGGGAGGCGTGAGTGGGAGTGTAGGACGAGGACGTGAGGAGGAGGGGGATGGTGAAGGGGAATGAGAAATGAGGGAGGGAGACGATGGCGGGAGAAGGGTGGGAGGAGGAGAATGGACCCTGGAGGAGGAGGACGGGAGGGATCGGCCGTTCAAACAGTGACTGCCAGATCCGTAGAGAACGTGAGGAAGGGGAGACGAGGGAAATGCTGTCAGCTCTCTCTTGCATGACTCTTAAAACCTTACTTCGCACCACCGTCAGCTCAAAGGAGGATTTTAATAAACACTCCATTGTCTTTACAGCGTGACAGAAGAGCCGTACATTCGTGGTGTTACGCGCCCAGTTCTAAAGGAAAGGGCAGGTGACTGATACACACTCCTCCGTCTTAGCAAAATATCCATAACTTCTTCAACCAACCAATGAACGTCGATATGTTCTTACGGTGTGACAGAAGTCTGACGGAGGTGAGGTGACACGATTTAACAGAAAGGAAGTGTTAGTGAAAGATAGCTCTTCCATCTTAGCGACTCCTCCTCCAGCTTCCTCAGTCAACCAAATACACGTCAAGATGTCTTTACAGTGTAGGAGAGAGAAAGTATCAGTGACTACGTAGAAGCGCTATTAGTTAAGGTAAAGTAGTAGGCAGATAAAGACAAGAAAAAAATCAAACAGACAGACAGACAATAAAAAGTAATGAGTACATGACGGTTAAGGGCAGAGGGATAGAGAAAGACGGACTAGAACAACAAAACATATAGATGACAAAGAGAAATAAACATAAATACGAGAAAACAAAAAACAAAGCCAATTAGAAGAAACATTAACACAGAAGCAGAAACAAAATCGGACGACAAGCACACCCCCAAAAACACCCACACACACACACACACAAACACAGGAACAGAAAATGATGAACAGAACTCAATCAGTGAAAAACATAGGGAAAAACACTAATAGCCAGACGGAGAGATAGACAGGTACAAATACACAAAACACACACCTCTTCTGGCTGACTCAACACACACACACACACACACACACACACACACAAACAAACACACGAACAAAGAAGAAAAGAAAACTGGGGCGGAAACAAAAATCAACGACAGAAAAACAAAAAAACAAAACAAAAAACAGACATAGAAACAAACAAAACCTTCAGAAAATGACAAAAAAATGAACTAACAAAAAAATAAAGAGAGACAAAACACAAAGAAAACAAATAACTAGGCAGATAGGTAGACACACACAAACCCCACATCCTCCTCAAGCTGGCTCACCCCCCCTCACCAGGGCCTCCTCTTCGTGGCCGCGTCCGAGGAAGCTGCTCATCGGGACTCAAGAGACAGTTAAGCGACCTCGCGTAAGGAATCTGTCGCTCTTAGTTTTTGTGATAGCGTGAGTCAGGGGCTGAGGGAGACGGAGAGGGAGGGAGGAGGCAGGAGAGGGAAGGAGGGAGAAGGAGGGAGGAGGAGAGAGAAGGAAGCAGCAGAGAGGGAAGGAGGGAGAGGAAAGGAGGGAGAAGGAAAAGGAAGGAGGGAGGTGGAGAGGGAAGGATGAAGGAATAGAGAGAAGGAGGGAGTTGAGGGAGGGATCGAGGAGGAGAGGGAAGGAGGAAGGAGGAGAAGGATGGAGGGAGAAGAATAAGGAAGGAGGGAAGAGCAGAAAGAAAGAGGGAAAAGGGTCTGGAGGGAGAATAGGATGGAAGGAGGAAGATTAGGATAGAGAGAGGAACAGAGGGATAGAGGGAGGGAGGAGAGCGAGGAATCGGGGGTGTAGGGAGAGGAAATATAGGTAGGTATGGAAGAAAAGGGAGGTAAGAAGAATAGCTACGGATATGAAGGAGAGAATAGGTAAACAGAAGAAAAGGAAAGAACAGGAAACGTTGGAGAAAAAAATATGTTCAAATGAAGGAAACGGCAGACAGACGGACAAACAGACAGTCCCTCCCAATTGTGCTCCCCACCCCCCTTCAAGACACAGACCAAACTACCCACTACATCTCCATCGTGGGTCATTTACTCAGGTAAAAACAACAGCTGAGTGTCCGGAAAAGGGAGCAGATGGGGAAGGTTCAGGGGCGGTGAGCGGGAAGGGAGTGCGGGAGGGAATTAAGAATCAAAGGAGGCGATATAGGGGGCAGCGGCGCAACGGTACTACTTGTCGACGCGGGATTAAAAAACCACAGTGACAGTTGTTTGTAAAGTGTAAGGAAAAGGGTATCGTGAGGCAGGGAAGAAAAGAAAGAAATATGGATATAGAGATAGTAAGAACCGAGGAAAAAGCATAACAACAAAAGGGAAAACGGTACTTGTCGACGTGGAAATAAGAAATAAAATAAAATACGGTTGTTTGTAAAATTTAGAGAAATGGGTATCGTGAGGCAGGGGAAAAATAGAAAGGAATATGGAGTTAATAGTTGATAGTTACGAGGGAAAATACAGCAAACCGGTTAAATCATAGGTCGTTAACAAGCAGTAGAGAAAGCAGTGCAGGATACTCAAGAATACTAAAAGAATAAATATGAATAGAAATAAACAAGCCACACTTTTTTTACTCTGAGATTTACATAGTTTAATTTTTTTTCTTATTGGCCAAACATAATTTTTTCACACAAACAAAAGGGAACCAGACAAAGACAGACACTACCTTATCCTGTGGCTCTTCCTCCTCCTTCTCCTCCTCCTTTTGTCTCCTCTTTACTCTCCTCTGCCTCCTCTTCTTCTTTCATTTCCTCATCGTCCTTCCTTTTCGGCCTCCTTATCCTCATCCTTTTCTACTTGTACCTTCTCCTCTTTCAATATTTTCCTCATTCTTACTTCTTCATTTTAGTTCAAGGTTTATCAGCATTTTTCTATACACACACACACACACACACACACACACACACACACACACACACACACAAGGGGGTTGGTTACGCCTCACGAAAGACTCGCACCACAAACCTAAAACACAAGAGCATGATCACAATTTATGGCACTTCCGCCGCCACGGAGGGAACGGAGAGGGGGGAAGGGAGAGGAAAAAACTTCACCAAAACGCCATTACGGAAGGAGGAGGAGGAGGAGGAGGAGGAGATAATAAACAAAAAATAAGAAGCAAAAATTGGAGTGGGAAGGAGATGAAGAACCAAAAGAAAACAGTAAGAAAGTGGAAGGGAAAAAAGAAGAGGAAAAACGGGAGGAGGAGGAGGAGGAGGAGGAGGAAGAGGAGGAGGCGTTTGTTGGTTTAGAACTATGAAGCCTCAAGACTCGTTCAAAGGTTTCCAGACGACGAAAAAAAAGGGAAGAAACCGGTGTGTGTGTGTGCGTGTGTGTGTGTGTGTGTGTGTATTACGAGCCTCTGTGGATTAGTAGCAGAGTTTTTTCCAGACATATTTTTACTTCTTCGTTCTACATACTTTCATACTACTACTACTACTACTACTACTACTACTACTACTACTACCACTATTACGGCTATCACTACTGTCTACTGAACGATATAAGGAGAAGTACAATATAAGGCAATTTAGCTGTAATACTCTCTCTCTCTCTCATTACTTTCATCCCCTTCTCTCCCCCGTCCCCCACTTAACTGAGGCAAACAGACAAACAGACAAACACACGAGTGATATTGCCCAACGTGACGCAATAAAACCAACAAACAGTCTCTCTCTCTCTCTCTCTCTCTCTCTCTCTCTCTCTCTTTTCCAATTTTTTCTCACTTTTGTCTTTTCATCATTCGTCTAAATCTCCTCTCTCTCTCCTCCTCCTCCTCCTCCTCCTCCTCCTTTCCTCCGGCTCTTGTATCCTCTCCTCCACAAGGCAAACAGGAGGGAGGGGCGAGGAAATAGGGTAATGGAGGATGCCAACATCAAGTGGAGAGTAGAAATGGAAGAATAAATATGTAGGAAGGGAATAAGGGAAAAGTTTAACCCGGTAGCAGCGACGGGCCAAATTTGTGGCTTTACCGTGTACCAGCGATGGGCCAAATTTCTGCCATGATATAAACCTCATAAAATAGAGGATGCATAAACTAATCACACATGCGTTGATATATATTATGAAATGTTTTGCGTGAGTGATGTTTCTTTCTCATTATTTTACTTAGAGGGGCCTATAACCTAACCTAACCTAAGAAACATGACCCCCGCAGCTACCGGGTTAAGACATTTTAAAGGATAAAATAACCGCGGATGACAGGAATGAGAATATTTGACGAGAAAGAAAGAAAAGGAAGTGTAAAAGTAAATTAGATTAATATTAAAGGTAAAAGAATGACAATATCGAAGCGAAGCAACAAAATGATAGAAGCTCAATTACGGGAAACGAAAATATAACAGGAACATTAATACATATATACAATGAAACTAAGATCTAAATAAATACGTAACTTTGTATATACTATATTTTCTCGAGTTTCTCCGTATAACACATCTTTCTTCATCTATTTCTTTTTCTTCTTATCCACCACCACCACCACCACCACCTCCACCTCCTCCTCCTCCTCCTCCTCGTCCTTCTCCCTCCAGAGTATCGTATTACGGCCTTATTTACCCTCAAACACAAACACTTTATATACTCCGAGAAATGAGTCTATATGAGAGAGAGAGAGAGAGAGAGAGAGAGAGAGAGAGAGAGAGAGAGAGAGAGAGAGAGAGAGAGAGAGAGAGAGAGAGAGAGAGAGAGAGAGAGAGAGAGAGAGAGAGAGAGAGAGAGAGAGAGAGAGAGAGAGAGAGAGAGAGAGATAATAAAGAAGGTAAAATAACTGGAGTATAGGGAAAGAAAATCTATGAAGAAGCGCATGTGACTGATAAATAATGTACGGAGGAGCAAAGAGAAAGAAAAAAAGGTGAATTTGATGAGGTTGTGAAGCTGCGGAACTACGTGTGATGCGTTATTATAATTATTTATATGTTTTGCTTCCTTTAATAATCACTTTTTATGCATTCAATACATATTTGTACAAAGAAAAAAAAACTAATGAAATTTTGACTTTACATTTAACTTTATGAAACTTCCATGCACACTTAGATTCATACATGAAGTCTACACACACACACAAGCACCGCTAATATCATCCCATCAGAGCCTTTCCTTACAGGCCTCTCTCTTGCGTTCACGTTTCTGTAAATCGGCCTTCGGGACAGTTCCCACGCATCACGTCGCTTTATGCTTCCTCCCAGCGCTCCCGCGGGGCCCGAGCTGCAGTCTACATCCAGGGCCAGCACTTTAGGGGAGCGCCGAGCAGCCACACCCTTGCAACATACATGAAGCGCCCTACTCCTCTGAGATTTAAGGGAATATCTGCACCCGTAGTACCTCCCCTCGCCGCGCCCTTCCCGCCTCTCGCCCAGCAGGTCTGAGGGTTCGTGGGTCTGTACGGTTGGCCTCTAAATCATAACCATCGCGGGCTCTGCTTCCTCCGACCTAAGAGGACTCTCCATGACCTTTCCCCCCGAGTCGCTTGGTATATATCCAGAAGTCGTAGGGCGTACTGGGCTACTAAAGGAGGGCTTTTTCGGGGTAGAGTGTGCGCTATAGCTTCAGTTTTTTAATATAAGGGAAAATATGGGCAAAAAAGGTGGAAGAAACCTTGTGTGTTCTGTGCTACTGAAGGAATGTTTTAGGGAGGTTAGAATCTTTGTGTTTGGTTTTCTTGGTCCATTGTTAAAAAAAATGTTAGGTTGAGGACCGCCTTACTTTTTTCCAGTTCCTCTTGCGATTTTTTGAGAGAGATAAGAGCCCCTTTGAATGACGTTGTAATACAAAAAGTATATACAAAAACACGCCAGGTATAAAGTTTTCAGGACAATCGTGTACGGAAGACACCAAGAGGGAAGCAGTGGCCTCCTCCTCCTCCCTGACCAAGAGATGAATGACTCAGCTCGCGTCTGGATGCTGCGAGCTCCCCGCTACGCCAGGATGGCATGACTCAAGGCGGAGCGGGGTGGGGCGGGGCGGGGCGGGTAAGACAGGAACGGGTCCGAAAATGCTGCTGCCACAAGACTGCCACGTGCCTCTTCCTGCCTCACTCTGCCAGTCCCGACCCACCCCATCCTACCCCGCCCCGTCCCAGGAAGAAAGGGAATAACAGAGCACCGGGTGAGGCGAGACGGACTGTTGGCTGGTGGCCCAAGGGTGACTATTTGTAAATGTGAGTAAAAAAGATGAACACCGAGAATGTACATGAATGGGAATATAAATAGGCAGCGATATACTACTACTACTACTACTACTACTACTACTACTACTACTACTACTACTTGCGGTACTCAGGTTAATTAGGCAAAATAGACTTCTATATTAAAACCCAATAAAGCAAAGGCACTCCTCTTTACTCCTCCTCCTCCTCCTCCTACTACTACTACTACTACTATTACTACTACTACCACTACTACTACCACCACCACAACCACTACTACTACTACTACTTCTACAATTCTTATTACTTCTACTGGTACTCTTAAATATATAAAGTAAACTGAATAAATAAGAGACCAAACAAAAACAAACCTTCCATCAGTGTATCCAGACAGCAAAATGAACACCTAGGTCGACCTTCTCCTCCCTCGCGCCCACCCACACCTCCCTCCCGTCCTCCCATTCCCCTCCACCTACACCTCACTCCTCCCCTCCCTCCCCTTCATCTCCACCGACACCTCCTCCCGTCCTTCCCTCGAGCGGGTCTTCGTGTACCATCGGCCGGACGTGAACGGAAGGGTGTAATCCCGAGGAACCCGACACCCCCATTACGGTAATTGCCTCCACGCCCTACGGCCGGGGACGGAGGAGGAGGCGGCGGCGGCGGCGGAGGTGGTGGTGTATGGGTGTGCAGCGGTAGTGGTGGTGGTGGCGGTGAATATAATCTCCACCCATTTCTAAAACTCGTAACTAAAAATAACAACTTCTTATTAAATTCGACGTTTCGTTCTTCGCTAACATTTCGTTGAGTAGTGAATGCATATATGTTTGTTTGTGTGTGTGTGTGTGTGTGTGTGTGTGTGTGTGTGTGTGTGTGTGTGTGTGTGTGTGTGTGTTTTGTCACAACTTATAAACAGAGAAACGACGGAAAAATCCTCCTTTATTTTCCTACTATTTACAAACGTCACTACTCTTCCATAATTCTCAAGCCTCATCCACACTCTACCCTTACTACTAGTGTCCTCTAACCTTCAAACATTCACTCAACATTTTCATTCCTGCCTTGTTTAGTCACGTGAAATCATGATACGAGTACCTGGCGGGGCTCAGGTGAAGGTGAATTACAGGTGTGCAGGAACGACAAGGAGATCTTGTTTCGTCATAGATCAGCCTCCCGCCTCGGTCCCGCAATACAACGAAAGGTTTAGTCTACACTTTACTGTTGTTGCTATATCGCGTTCAGACGTCTTATTTAATATTTCCCGAGTCCCCGGTGAAGCAACAAGACTCGTTTTCTTTCTGTTCCTTTTCTTCGTCCCTTCCGGCGGGTTTCTAATGTTGCCATTTGTTATAAAGGGACGTTATCGCTCTCTCGTTTTCCTTATATTACCAACGCATGATTACTACTATTACTGCTACTACTACTACTACTACCACCACTACTACTACCACTACTACTACTACTATACACTACTACTACTACTACTACTGTTGACAATGATGCGACTACTTAATACTACTGGACTGCTTCTACTACTATTATTTCTACTAATACTATCACTACTATCACTCCTTTGCTTTTTGTAAGTACGCATTGCTTCCTATAATAAAGGGAACAGATACAGATGCGGTGTGCCAAGTATGGTTGACTACTTAAAAAAAAAAAAAAAATCGCTGTACCTTTTTTTACTCAAGACGAAATTATTACAGTATATGTGACACACAGAGGACCATTGGAGGACGGCCTTCACTGCGCAAGGCTACACATATCATTGATTATTATGCGTTCGGGGCGGTTTAATAAATGTATAGAAAACAATAACCAAATACATAAACTAGCGGAGCCTTGCAATCATCTCCGAAAAGGCAAAAACGAGTAATATTAATAAACGTAAATCACAAACGTGGCATTGAAGACACAGTTAGCTCAGCCTTGGTAACACACTTTCCCTTGTAGTAACGCGGCAGACGGTACTGCTTATTCAGTTTCTCTGTGACAGTTTTTCTTTTTTCTTTCATCCGTACTCCAACACCCCCAATTTTCTTTCTATGTGACCTTTTATTTACATCCGCCACTGCCCTCCTGTACCTCCACCTGATGATCACCTCCATCTAATTACTTAGACAAAAACGAAGACTGTGTGGCCCCGACGGACGCTGTCACCAATACGGGAGGTGTCGAGGCCACACAGCGCGCCGCACAGGTGTCGCTCACCGGAACAATGACGGGGCGGGCGCGCCAAGGCAAGTGTACGGGTCATAAATTAAATGTAGAATGGGAAAGTATGGAGAGCAAGGCCACGTGGGCATAATGGAACTGAAAACACTTCCTTGGTAATTATTTAGCCTGTATAGTGCTTAAAGGCTCCGATAAATCATTTGATAAAAATTATGTTTCATGTAAAATTTTGTATCATGTAAAATGGATGTATCAAAACCGATATCTTTTTCTCGATATACACGTGTATAGTGCGTACAGAAGACTCATGGAAACAATAATGAAAAAATTATCATTAATTTATAATATTTTCATTAACTGAAAATTGCATAGAATATACTAACCACTACTACTACTACTTCCACGACTACTATATACTACTACTACCATTACTATTACAACCACTACTACTACTACTACTACAACTACTACTTCAACTATTTCTCCTAATAAAACCAATGTTAATATTGGCAATATATTGGGAATATATCACAAGTATGATACAAAATAGTGAAGACATATATTTACAAGCAATAAAAAGTTAAACCATAAACCCAGCAAAACAGGAATGAAGCAGTGCAAGCAAAAACTACTTTGGGCTGTCTCGGTAAACTCTACGGGAGGTACACGCCTCCGGGCGGCTTACCGGCTGGGGTCAGGGCAAAGGCGGAGTCAGTAGAGTTAGTCGGGATTTTGAGAGAGCGAGGTACAGCTTATTAGAGACAGATTGGCATGGAAGGCAGACGGGAAGAGCAACTTTATATTCTAAAAGGTATTATTATAAGTATGTTCTATCAATAACTCAATTTCCGATTCGTAAACCGTGCCGGAGCAAGACAAGGACTGCCCGGCCGTTCATCAACACACCGTGACAAGCACGTGCAAGGAAGGAGCTGCAGGAGTGAAAGCCAAGAAGCGAGACTAGTCTGATCCTGTGGCTACCCGTGAATAGTACAAGAGGCTGGGCTACCTGATGGGCCGTGCAGGTGTCAGAACCAGCTGGCCGTATATCAGCGCCATGACAACTAAGTGTGAGGTGGAGGCCGCGCGTGAAAAATAACATCTCATCTTGTCAGCAGGACGCTGATAAACAGCCGAGTGGCGAAAACTAGTGTTTTTCTTCCGTAAAGGGATGTTCCGGACGCCTCTATATGATCCCCCGCCCATAAAACAGAAAGAACAATATCCACGCGTTCTCGTGACAGGCGTGGCATCACAACAATCACAAACTCACACACAAAAAGTAGAAATTACGATTATGGCAAACGGTTGTTAAGCCTCCAGGAATTACGCCTCAATTTTGCCTGTCGCGTCTGCCCCACTAAATCACCAGCAGAGCCATAAACTAATACTTGTTTTCCTGGTTGTCGACCGTAATGCTTCTCCGGCCGTGGTGCGTTGGGGGGGATGGGAAAAGGGGTTAGGCGCCCTGAGGGGAAGGGGAAACCTAGAGCACACGGGGAAGGCAGAGGAAGGTACAGAGAGGCGAGGAGGAGGCATGCCGCACAAGGGGAGGGGTGAGCATGCAGGTTCACAAGGGCAGGACAAAAGAGTGGGAAGGAAAATCACAGGGCACCCCAGCTGTTTGTGGGAAGCGGTGAAAAATAAACTTAAAGCAAATACAAATAACAATTCCTCTGAACATGCGTTGGTACCAATCCTTCGCCTTGAATAAACACAAACACGAACTTGCACAATACTTATTTCAAGGAACAACGATGACTGAGACGCAACACGGGCAAGGCTTCAGCGGCGGTAATAATCATACGTTGTAAGAGGAATACAGGGTCGAGAACAAGGCCACTGCATACGTTCTTCCCTTAACGGTACTGTTCATTGTCCTCTTCCCGCGTCCATCTATCTCCGTTTCCTGTGTCTTCGTTTGTTTGGGTTCTCTCGTGTATACTTCACAAAACACTTTATAATATTTTTCTCTACCGTATTTTCATGCTTACAGTTTCTCCGGCCACGTCCCATACTCACTTCTTCATTTATCTATTTATCTTTATTTATTTCTCATTTGTTTGCTTATGTATATTCTCTTCTGTAGATCTAAAAAAAAAAATTCCTGTTTATCATCTTACTGTACCGTCTCGTCCAGTTTTTCTTCGCCACGCTGACCTCTCAGACCTTGATCCTCTCCTATTGCTGTATGTATTTATTTTCTTTGTTTTCGTTTGCCTTCATTCTCTCTGCTATATACTTCACAATATTTCTTTTCTAACATAACATCTCACTCAACCCTCTCTTCCAGTTTTTCTTCGTTTCAATCCCAGCACACAATCTCCTCTTCCCTTTTATTTTTTTCTGGTTCTCTTAATCCTCCAAGTGTTCTGGTAGGTTAGTAGCGTGCGGGACTATCACATTACCACACATTACAACATGACATATAGATAATACTTCCTTTGTCGCTACTCTCAGTATTTGGAAGGAAAAAGAGCACGAGCGTTATTATGGTGATAAGGAAGAAAAAAAAAGACTGGTGGAGCGCGGGAGTAAGGAGACGGACAGCGAGTACCAAGTAAGGATGGGATATTACGATCGTTCTGTAGCGGTTTTCTGAATATGGGTGGCCAGTTTGAGGCAAGGTGGTGCTCCCTATATGTGGCAATCATGAGTAGTGACGAGTGGACGAGTACCAAGGTGATGTTATGGTGCTAGATATACCTGGCTTCCCGTTAGTCCTGTAGAGGTTTCCTGAATATGGATGGCGAGTTTGAGGCAAGGTGGTGCTCCCTACACGAGGCAATCATGAGTACCGAAAAGAGGGCGAGTACTACCAAGGTAATGTTGTAGTGTTACGGGAGATAGTTGGCGGTTTCCGGGATAGAGGTGACGTGTTTGTGGAAAGATAGAGGTGCTCCCTATACGTGGAAACCATGAGAAGTGACGAGTGGACGAGGGCAAAGGTGGTGGTGTGGTATTACGGAAGTGAGCTCTCGTTGCTTTGGCCTTTCAGTGATTTAGCTGACATGGGTGGTGTATTAGAGTCAAGGTGTTGTTGTTTAGTACTCAAAGGTGACATACTAAGAGTAGACGTGGCGTATTAATGGGGCATGTGGTTAATTACAAGAGCCAGATGGTGTCCGACATGGAGGACTGTAAATTAAACGCTACGTGATAATTATAGAGGCCGGGAGGCGTATTACAGTAGCCAGGTGAGCCGCGGCCCCTAGCACCTCCGTCACGTGCCCGCTGTAGGCCGCTGTTTCGGTATGTAAATCCTTCCTTGATAACGACACTCTGATTTACTCCTGCTTTGCATATAGATTAAAGTCCAGCGCCGCCGAGGAATGCGACGCAGCCTCTTATAAGGTGTGAAAGACCGCTTTTATGGAACTAAACCAGATCTTTCTTTTTTTGGCGACTGCTTCTGTTTTACTCTTTAGGAAAAACGAGTTGCGAACATTTTATATATACTTTCTATTGATCTTTGTCCCATCTAACTGAAACATAGAAGGAGTGTGTAAAATTTTGCCACAGCGGCGACGAGGTTTGGCTTCAGCGTCCATTGATTTGACCCGATTGCCTTTGTATTGGCTTCCAAAGATTGAGTTTGGGCTGGTGTGTTGTTTTTAGTTTTCTTCCAGTAAGGCCCGTGGTGCTGATGGCCGGCCAGAGTAATGGGGTAACGCAAGGCTGACTGGGGACACCTTGACGTACCTGGAACCTCTTTTTGCGTGAGGTGCGGCCAGAGGCTTGTACTCGTAACGGCGTATTCCTACCGGCACTCCCTTTTTCCACTTATGAAAGCAAGGAAAGGCAACAATAGAACTAGCAGCAGAGAACGAGCTACGTTGTTTCTTCTACTTGCGGGAGGCGCAGGCAAAGGCTTCTACTCGTTAGGGAGTCTTCTTACTGTCACCGCATTTTTCACTGATGGGATTAGGAAACGCAGTAACAGGAACAGAGAAGGAGCAGCTACCTCGCCTTATCATTCTGCTGACGGCCATGCAGTGGGTCATTCTTGAACGACGTTTTCTTGCCGTTGGAAAGACAGGACCAACAAGAAGAGTAGTTTCCTTGCCTCGGTGGTTGTCCATGCCAAGAGGGGCAGTGAGTCAAAACACAACACTGGAATTAATCTCAAGAACGTCGAGATAAAGCGATAATCTGCCTTGAAGCTGCCCGCCGGGGAACCCGCAACCATCAGATAAGACACTCTCGTCCACGTGCCAATCAGATGAGATGCACATCGCGGGGAAGAGCGCGGCCCCAACACTCCTCTGCCCGCCGAGCCTGTCATCATCACAGGATACCTCCGCATTTTTTGTCCCCCGCTGCCCCTTAGCCATTGATCATGGCGGCCTGAGGTGAAATAGGCAGGAAGGGAGGGCGGGAGTAGTGGTGGCGGTGAATGAGGTTACGTAAAACTGATAGAAGATAAAAAACAATTAGTAAAAGAAAGTAAATTTATTTGAAGAACTGATTTAGCAGAAGAGAGAGTACTGGTAATGGTGGCGATGGTAGTGAATGAGGTGGATGTAGAAATGGAAGAGTTGCATAAATTGTAAAGGAATATAACTAGTATTAAAGAAATGGATATAGGTAGTGAATAAGAGGACATGGAATCGATAGAAGAGTTGGATAATATTTAAGGAATCTAAGAGGAGTGTTCAAGTAGAAAAAAAAATTAAAGATAGAAAGAATAGTGGCTGTGGTGTGGACTCGATAATTGCGTCATTTCAAAACGGATGTGAAGACGAGTTTAAATAATCTGGTGGAAAAAAAAAAGTGACGTTGGAGGTGATAATGACGTTTGATGAGAGGCCGTGGAAATGATAGTGGTGTCAACTTTAACGGATGTGAAGAGGAGTATATACTAGGTAACAGAGTCAGTCGAAGAAATAGTGGTGGAGGTGATACTGGTGGTGAATGAGGGGATGTGACACTAATAAAAGAGATATGTCACTGCGAAACGGATGTGAACTGATAGTGGGGAATAATGGAGAGGAGATGATAGAGGAAATGCGACGCTGATAGAGGAGTTGAGTTATACCTCCATGCGGGTGTAGAGAGGAGTTGAGTTATACCTCCATGCACGTGTAGAGAGGAGTTGAGTGATACCTCCATGCACGTGTAGAGAGGAGTTGAGTTATACCTCCATGCGGGTGTAGAGAGGAGTTGAGTTATACCTCCATGCGGGTGTAGAGAGGAGTTGAGTTATACCTCCATGCGGGTGTAGAGAGGAGTTGAGTTATACCTCCATGCGGGTGTAGAGAGGAGTTGAGTTATACCTCCATGCGGGTGTAGAGAGGAGTTGAGTTATACCTCCATGCGGGTGTAGAGAGGAGTTGAGTTATACCTCCATGCGGGTGTAAAGCGAAGCAGCAAGAGAAGGAAATCATTGCAAGAAGGAAGGGAAAGGTTAGGAAGATAAAAGACGGCCAGAAGGCTTTGTGAAGTAACCTCTCCTTCCTTTTTTCTTTAGTCGGAGCAAAATCTAGTAGGCTTTTTTTTTTTTTTTTTTTTTTCTTTGCCCTTGACTCTATTATACATGTGTGACGGATAGAACGAGCTTTGTTTGGTAACGGAAGAACATCCCTCTAAGATTTTAAAATGAGTTTGTTTTAGCGATGTATCCCCTTCACACATATACTATATTTGTGTGGAATAGAGCAGGATAATTATATATATGACAAACAGAAAAAATGGATGATGTAAGAATTCAACATAAATCTTCATATACGTCAAGAGGGGCGTGTCGAGGCCCTAATTAAACACTCTTCCTTGGGTGTCCTTCCCTCTCTTAATGGAAGATGCGTGTCGTGGGTATTTTCAACTCTTTATCCCTTGGTCTGTTTCCTTCGTCCTAAAAAGTGCAGTACGCCAGAGATCAGTCCCTCCCTCAGTCCGGCTCGGCGGCGGCCACACGGTCCACCAGCGAGATATTTGCGGCCGACAAACAGACTCTTCAATAACAGGACGCACCGGCGACAGGTTTTCTTCGTCACCATTGTGCTGCAGGCGTGAGAAACTTTCTGATGCCCTCCTCCCCCCTCGCCGCGCCCCCCTACCCCCCTTGCCTCGCCAACCTCCTCCCTATTCATCCCCTTCCTCCCCTCCTGTCTATCATCGCTTCAGGCTTTCCTTTCACCCTCATCCCATTCTCGTTCTTGTTTCCTTCCTCATCTCAGCTTTTTTTCTTCTATCTCTTTATTTTTTCTAAGTCTCCCCGTTCATTTTTCTTGTTTTTCATCTCCATGCTTTTTCCTTTTCACTCCGCTTCCCATTTTCATTCTTGTTTCCTTTCCTCTCTGTTTTTCTTATGTTTCTTTTGTTTTCCTAAGTCTCCCAGTCCATTATTTTGCCGTCTCTCATCTCGTTTATGTTTTTTTCATCTCTTTTCACTCTTCTTCTCTTGTCTCTTTCCTTTTATTAGTCTCCTCTCCCTCTTCAACATCATCCATTTTTCCTTATCTTTCTCTGACTCTCTTCTTTCCCTATCCTTAGTAAGCATCTCATCGCACATCTCCCTCTATTAACTCCCCTTCACTTCCCTAAACCACAAAGTTGATCCTTCCCTCCTGTCTATCTCCTCGCCTTCTGCCTCTCATCCACCCACTCCGCCCTCAGGCCTCTCTGTGTGTTGACGGAGGGGAGTGTGGCGGCACGTGTCTGTCTGTGTGCTTGTGGGGGAGTGGACGAGGTAGAGGGGAGAGGGAGAGAAAGAGGGGGAGAGGAAAGTGAAGCCATCTGTCAGTCAATATCGAGACTCTCCACTCCTCCCTCTCCCTCGTGTTCTATTTTTACATCTCCATTCTTCGCTCCCTACTCACTTAGCTTCCCTCGTATCTCATCTTCTTATCTAGGACAGCAATCTTCTCTGGAGGTGTGTGTGTGTGTGTGTGTGTGTGTGTGTGTGTGTGTGTGTGTGTGTGTGTGTGTTATTCCCTCGCGTTATAATCCTTTCCCTCTCTCATTATAAAGCTCCTCTCTCATTACACTTCCCGCGCAGGTGCTTTTCCGGGGGTTCTCAGGAGCGCAAGCGGCGGCGACGTTAGTGTCATTATCATATTACTTGAATTGCTCCTTCCTTCCACCCTCCGTCCCGCTTCTCCCTCTTCCCTTCCCGCCCCTTCACGCTCCTTATCTCATCGCCGTGTTTGTGTTCTCGATGCACGCGTGGCACTGTCCTCTCGGAGCTAAAAGTATCCCCACACAGCGAGGTTAATGATCGTAGTGCACGCAATGGTGTTTGTTTGCTTGTGTGTGTGTGTTTGTTTTTTCTCGGTCACTCGATTTGGGTGTCTATTTATATATTTAAGTGCCTGTCTGTCTGTTTCTTTGCCACACGTGTTTTTATTTGTCCAGTGTGTGTGTGTGTGTGTGTGTGTGTGTGTGTGTGTGTGTGTGTTTCTCTCTCTCTCTCTCTCTCTCTCTCTCTCTCTCTCTCTCTCTCTCTCTCTCTCTCTCTCTCTCTCTCTCTCTCTCTCTCTCTCTCTCACCTTTACCTAGCCTAACCTCCTTCCCACACTCCCTATACACGAGTCGAGTTCATCATTCTCTCGCCCTCTCATTTAATTCTTTGGCTCCCGAAGGTACGTAGTCAATTAGGCGCCTCTGACCCCCAGCGTAGATCCCGCCCTCGATACAGTCACCTCCATTACGCGGGCTCTGTAATTTGGCCCTAACATACAGTGCTTTTGGGGGACATATCTGAACTGTTATATCATTTAACTCTAGTGCTACGGAGCGTATGGGGAGGTGAGGGTAATACGGCGCTTCGCTAATGAAGGTAGTGGCTGACTTACGGCTCAGGTAAGTGTTCCTAATTATTTATACCCGGTAATGAGCAGGTGAGGGGATAAATGAGGAAAGCGAGGCATATGAAGACGGATATACGAGACGAAAGTGAGGTTAGTGGACTCTCTGCATCACGCTGGGGAAGACTTTTGTGTGTCCAGTGGTAGTGTTGGTTTGACTAAATGGCGCATCGAAAGAAAAACGAGAGGAGAAAGAATAAACAGAGCCAAAAGAGACAGGAGTAAAGTTACTGTTATATCACGATGAGAAGGAATTTTGAGTGGTGGTCATGTTGGTTTAAATCAAATGTTGCATCGAAAGAAAAACAAATGGAGGAAGAACAGACGGAAGTTTATAATGATGAGAAACTATTTGGATTTAGTGTGTTCAAAGCCCATGCTGGTTTAATTAAATGTCACATAGAGAGAATAACGACTTTCCGAATAGCCGTAAAAGGGTTGCGCGGAATAAATTAACGATCTGATAAAGTGTCTTCGTTAGGGATAGTGTAACAAGCACCTGGACAACTTTCTTACTGAGACATTTTAATATTTATGATGTGTTTTAGTATTTGATGTTCAGCCAACGGGGATTCACGGTTAGTTAAGCAGTCTGTCAATGAGCACTTCCCCGAGAGTTTGCGTGTAGGGACAAACTGTTGCGTTCGATTTCATTAACCTGGTGTAATGTATTATAATGAGCACATTTTAGCGCACGGGAATCACAATCAGTTTTATCTTTATAGTAAAAGAAACAAGAGCAGGGCCAACAACAAAAAATAAGTACTTGGGTTAATATGATGTTCCAACAAAGTAAAACAAAATATATAACATAATATAATGAATACAATCAATCAGCACTTCACCTTAAGTTAATGTACACTGGTAAACTGCTTTTTATATCTTTAGCACAAGGACTACCAACAGTTCACCAGGATAAAAAAGATATTCTTCTAATTCCTCAGCGTATAGTCAGTCAACGCTTCTCCTGGTGTTCGCGTGTGTAAGTAAATCATTTATCAACTCTTCATCTGGCGTCACGTGGCGTCTACCGTCCCGTCACCTGCCGCAGCCGCCCCCTCCTCGCTTCTTTTCGGCCTTAATTACACATATGGAAAATAATTCGCCGGTAACGATCTCTCGCTATCTCTTGATCACCAATTTAACAGCTCATAACTTTTAGCACATTATGATTACTCTCCTACTCTTATCTGTTTCTTTTCGGAGCAGGATCATCATACAAAGCTCCTTTCGGTGTCCTATAAGCGGGGTGGGGGAGCCGGTGTCTTTTTCTATAATTACCGTAATTTCCAGAAGATTAATAGACCCTTGAAAAAAAATGTATCTTTCTCCTCGTGCCGTTTGAGTCTCCCCGAGGAGCAGTGTTATTCTACCCACACAACACACACTTGTCCATTACGTCATTAAAAAGATATTAAGGACGGTGCCGGACGTACGGGCTGGAAAAGAAATGCGAAGAGGAATGCAGCCGTAACAGAGGGAAGGGAAGACTGACCTCACCAAGGGCCGCGAGAAAGATAAAGTCGCGTGCCGCTCGCTACTACAGCTCACGAGGCACCGTGTTGCTCCGGCGGCACAAAAAATAAGACTTCCCTTCGCTATAACGGGGACGCGTGTGTTGGACTATCGCGGACCCTGCTGTCACGGCGCCGAGGTGAACGAGAGGTGGATGGAGGGTGACGTTCCTGCGCCTCGAGTTTTGAAGATCGTGGATGGAAAGAAAACGAGTTGTAGCGTAAGTCAGGTATAGATTTTCTCTTTCTCTCTGTCTTTTTCTTTCATCCACACTGACACCCACGCACACGCACACCCACCCACCGACCCACTTCTACCCTACATACACCCCACAGCAATCACCACCCACATCCCGTAGGTGATTAAAGCAGAAACGGCACAACTAACACACTAATGAGGTCAATTTTCCATCTACTTCCCGACAAACAATTACGGCCATCATGCACGCCTGCTAATGACCACTTCCTACACCCGCTGCGCTACCAAACGCGTACACGAATCCAAAGAGAAAATATATAAAAAAAAAGGAGCTTATGATGTGCATGGGATTAAGGTCGTGTGATTACAGTCATTAGCGCGATAGAAATACCACCCACCGCATGATAACAGCAATGGTGAGTGACATCCGTGCTATATCATTACACCGCATTGCTCCTTTTGCGTCGCCAAGGCAAACAAGAAAGAAAAATACTGCGGTGATTACGCAAGAAATAATATTGGTGGTGGGATTACGTTTTTTTTTTTTTTTTTTTTTGTTATGTTTAACTCTAGTGCTACAATGTTATCAAGGGAGAAGGAACCACCCGCAGCAACAAAGGAAATAACAGCAAAAGAAAATATATGGGAAGAGGAAGAACTAATAGAAAGATAAATGTAAAAATCTTATAACACGAAAAACAAGACGTGGGTTGATATTTTTTTCATCAACTCAAGTGCTAAAAAGTTTTACAGAGAGAAGGAAAAACACGCAACAACGAAGGAAAGAATATAAATCGGAAAAAACGCGGAATAAGTTAGAAAAATATTGTATAAACTCTTTAACACACACACAAAAAAGATCATATTACACAGACACAATACAGAAAAATCGAATTATCTTTGCGTAACTCTCTCTCTCTCTCTCTCTCTCTCTCTCTCTCGTACATTCCCTGCGTGCCACAAGCGTCGGCCTCTCTTAACGATAAAGAACTCACTGGTTTTACGGGCCATCCAAATTACATAAGAGGAAAGAAAGAGGCATCCAACTATTTAAATGGACTCGTAAAAGCAAGTACAATAGCGTGGGTTCTCTCTACACTTCTCGTTTTTGTGCGAGATTCAGTCGTAAATGGTTTGGACAGTACTTAATTTTTTTATCTGAAGATTTTGTTGGTAATTTTTGTCATTTATGAGATATACGTGTAAACCGCTCTTTTTGTGGTAAACAATGGCATGTCTTAACAAGTAATATTACTTTTGGCTGTTGTGGCTTAAAAGATAAGCTCAATAAAAGTTGGAAATTACTCAATTTCAAAAGAGAATCCTCGGGATAACCAAGAAGAAAATTTTGTAAGCTACTACTTTGGCGGAAACCTATGGAATGTATTTACAAGTCCTATTACTTTGTTTTCTGTTTAAAACGAATTATTCATTAGTTCAGATTCACTGAATGTGAATCACATTAAGCAAAATATAACAAAATAAGAGGAAGAGAAAAACCAAACTAATAATGTGGTGTATGTCGACAGGGCGAGTACATCACGCACCTTGAGTGAGGAGGGAAAAAGTGACCCCGATAGGTTCTGGCTGATAAGTCTCCTGAGCCACCCACACTAAACACAGGCATTGCAGGCACGACCTGACTCATGGCCGCACTTTCACAGCCACGACCCGCGGAAGAGCAACTCGGGCGGCAAAGTGGTGACGTGCCGATTTCCGGAGGACCAAAGCTCTCCCCTTCTAGGCGCAAAATGTATCTCACGTATCAGGTATTATACGAACTTTGTGTCAAAATGTGTCACGAAGTAAGCTCTTCTATTTTACCTGTGACAAAGCAATCAGTTGATGACAGAGAAACGACCAGCCATGTTTTGGTCAGCAATTATTTGCCAGATCAGATGAGAACAAGTGAGGGGTTCAGGAAGAGTTTAATATCTCCCCTAAAAAACTCAAATAAACCAAATCTTCCACTTAAGGCGCGCCAAACCATCAAGTATATACGAAATACTTCTTGTCGTCACTGTTTAGGAGTCAAATGAGACGAGAATAGGTCAGTCGTTTTAAAAGGTGTCTCCTGAACTTCAGCCGTTCCATTTTAATTAAGACCAAGCGACTGATGCCGAGAACACTAACACTATCTTGAGGTTATTTGCGTGCCAGGTGAAATGAGAGGAGGTGACAGGGTTCATGAGGTGACTTTTGAATCAGGAAAAAATACTCGAACATTTTTTTTCCCTTTTAGGCACACCAAAGCAGACAGCTGATGACGCAACCACGAAATATATCTTAATTTAGGTAGTTACTTACGTTCAGTTGAGATGATAACAGGTGAGGGTATTCAAAAGGTGACTCGTGACCTACCTGTGTGATAGTTGGGACCAGGGTCCTCCGGGCAGTCTGTAGAGGACACAGATAAAAGGTCAGGTGCGAGGTTATGATTGCAGAGTAATTTTAAGACAGAAAATAAATATAAAGCTAAGTTGGTAACCCTCCAAGGTCTGTGGACGCCTAGCAGTCTGAAATTATGTCTGCGAGTTATAGAATAAAAGCGGAGAAAGTATATCATTAAGAAATTCAAGTGTGAGGCAGATGAAGAAAACTCTTACTCTTCCCTAATATGCAAGGATGACGACATTAATTGTCACAAAGCTAAAGGTCATCAGTGAACAACATTATTAGGTGTATTTGGCACCAGCGGGAGAAAACAGATGATGACACTGCAAGAAAATAATATTCATTCGTATTCTCACAAAGCAAGACTCGATAATATTTCAAGAACAACCAGAGCTCATACATTTGATTTAATACTAGTAATATGCAAATGAAGATATAGGGCATTCTTTTTTCTTTAGTGAAACTCTGACAGACATTAGCTTTCAACTCATATATTTAAGAATCTGTAAGGTTATGAAACTATTTTGAAATATTTCAGTTCGTACGACACAAAATAATACATGAAATATTAAATACATGAAGTTGGCAAAAATTATATGCAAGCAAAAGCAATTACTTAAAACTCACGTAGTCAATTAGTGATACTTTTAATTAATACCGTAATCTATATCATTAGCTATCTTTTTATATCCAGGAACAACCACACCCTCTCACACCCTTCGACCCACACCGCCTCCCCCCAAACCCACAGACACCCGGAACCAGACGCTGCCTCAAATCCTTGGTCCGTGTTCCTGTAGTCACCTTGTGTTCACGCGGCTCAACGGGACCCTGAAACACGCGGGCCGCGCCGGGGACGCCAAAAAGCCACTTCCTCGTCTAGTGTTCCCTGAGGCCTGGGTGACTAAAGGCAGTGAACGAAGAAAAAAAATGTGCAATTCATCCATTTCTTCTGATATATATATACCTTGCCGGCACCAAACACGAGTAACATTTGAAATACAATATACGTGAACACTTGGTTTTATAATTACACGTTTTTTTTTCTTTCTATTGGAAAAAAAGCGATAAACGTATACTATCCCTTCAAATGAACGAGAAAAATATACAATATCCGTGTTATTCTTAACATTGATCTTACAAGCACAGAACATAACGAAGTGTAAGACCAGCGAATACCTGTTCACACGTCGTTGCCAATGAGTTTTCTTTCTTTTTCTCGGTGTAGAAACAGAGAAATACGCATTCATTTTCCACCCCGAAGACAAGGACCTGGGAAATGTTATAGTGAATCACACTAAATCTATTTTAACTTTGATCTTTCAGCATTAAACACAAGTAAATGGTACACACACACACACACACACACACACACACACACACACACACACTGCCCCAATAAAGTGAGCAGACGGAAGGTAAAGAAAAAAGGCTGTCTATGGGGACGAAAAGAGAGAAATCCGTATCTGCCTTCCATTCCTGGGTATCCCGCGATTGCACGACAGCCTTGTATGGCCCAGGCTCTGAAGTGTTGGTATGTGCGTATAATTATAGGAGAGGGTCGATGTATAAATGGAGCACCTCGTGTTTACTGACCGGTCCGTAAGTGTTGTGAAAGCCAAGATGAGGTGTGGGAGGGTTAATGTCAGGGAAGTTAATTAAGGGTCTGCGTGAGGGAGGAGGGGGAGGAAGGGACGGTGTTTGGGGGGTAATGTGAGGGTGAGTGTGAGAGGAAGTGTCGCTGATTAGGGAAGTAATGGAAGTGTTACTGTTACGGTAATGGAGGGTTCAGGGGAGGGAGGTGATGGCAAGGTTCATGCTAGAAAAGGGTTCATCAGGGAGGTGGGTGAGGGGGAGTGGGTGTCAGGGAAGTGATGGGAGGGCAGCTGTGAGAGTGGAGGAGGGAAGGAAAGGATCACTGATTATGCAAATAATGAAAATGTTAAGAAAGAATAGGTCTCAACATCTGTGTAAATCTATGTAAGTCTATGTCACACTCACCTGCTGTATCAAAGAGGCATTTGGTTAAGACATTCCACTTAGGTTCAACGAGAGAATAGGTCTGAACATCTGTGTAAATCTATGTAAACTTATGTCACACTCACCTGCAGTATCAGAGGCGAAAAAATAGGCCTGAACATCTGTGTAAATCTATGTAAGTCTGTCACACTCACCTGCAGTATCAAAGAGGCGAAAAAATAGGCCTGAACATCTGTGTAAATCTATGTAAGTCTGTCACACTCACCTGCTGTATCAGAGGCGAAAAAATAGGTCTCAACATCTGTGTAAATCTATGTAATTAAGGTAATGGAGAGGCTAATGGGAGGCTAGTGTCACGGAGGTGGGTGAGGGAGGTAATGAGAGTTAAGGTATTAATGGGAGGGCAAGTGTTAAGGTTGGGTCACTGATCATGATGTAATGGACGTGCTGGCGTGACAGTAATAAAGGGATTAATAGAAGGGAGGTAATGAATGGGGCATATTAGGAGAGGGATGGTATGGAGGGCTGGTGTTAAGTGAAGTAATGGGAGGGCAGGTGAAGGGGATGTGTTACTGATTAGGAGATAATTAATTTTTTTTTATGTCACGGTAATGAATAGTTAATGGGAGGGTTTGTATGAAGAGGTGGGTGATTATGGGGTGGTGTTAGGGAAGGAATGGAGGAAAGAGTCGATGATTCGGAAGTAAAGGACAGTAATGGTTAACCCGGTGGCAGCGACGGGCCAAATCTGTGGCTTCACCGTGTAGCAGCGACGGGCCAAATTTGTGGCTTCACCGTGTAGCAGCGACGGGCCAAATTTGTGGCTTCACCGTGTAGCAGCGACGGGCCACATTTTTGCCATGATATAAACCCCCCAAAATAGATGATGCATAAACTGATCACAAATGCGTTGATATATATTATGAAATGGTTTTGTGAATGATGATTTTTTCTCATTTTTCTCGCTTAGAGGGGCCTTTAAGAAACATGATAACCGCAGCTACCGGGTTAATGGAAGGGGATTGACGGATGGAGTTGCGTTAGATAAGGCTTCTAGTAATGGGAAGGGGCTGGTGTAAGGGCCTTTCCTGATGAAGTAATTGAAATGTTGGTGTTACGGAGATGAAGGAATTATGGAATGGAAGATAAAGTGTTCTTATCAAGGAAATAATGGGTGTTGATGTTGACATAAGGTCGACATGTCATGGGAAGTGATAGATAACTGAATTTTGATTCGTGAAACACAACAAATGTATTTTTTTTCCCTAACGGTACAAAGATTTATGTCATGAGCTAAACAAATAAGGAAAAATATGATAGCGACATCTACACGCGGTGATATATTTAAAAGAACAGTAAATCAGGAGCCTTGAGCCGACACCAAGCATGCCTTCACGCCCTACGTAATATATATCTGGAGAAGGACAGATTTGTAACTGGAGCTGGAAATGAAGGAATAAATTCACACCAAGGCTCCTTTTTTCTCCCTACATAGTTCTGTCAGGAGAGGAGGAACTGATCTCTGACAGGCTGGAATTGAAGTAGTATTATCCAACCAAGGCTTCTTTTTTCCCCTTCGTACTTCTGTTTTGAGGACTGACGAGGTAAAGCTCAAGGGAATAATATCAATTCAAGGTTTGTTTTTTCCCCCTTCATAGTTTTGTCTGTGCCAGTCATCTCCGTCAGGCTAAACAAACCAGTCTTTCCAGCATGAAGAAAAAAAACTGGGTGTATCTACTGGTCACTATTTTCTTTTTTTTTAAGGCGGTCATAAGGTCGTTACTGTAGAGCAAGTATCGGGGCACAAGTGGATGTAGCGATATTGTATGGTTATGGTGGATGCAATGGTGATATGTGGCTGAGGTGGATACAGTAGTGTGGTGTGGCTGAGGTGGATGCAAGAGTTGTGATGTGGCTGAATGGATGCAGTGGTGTGGTGTGGCGGAGGAAGATGAAGTGACGTGGTATGACTGAGGTGGATGAAATGGTGTTGCGTGGCTGAGGTGGATGCAGGGATGTGGCGTGTCTGTGATGGGTGCCGTGGTGTGCTGTCGCTTAGGGGGAGGCAGAGGAGTGAAATGGCTAATGTAAATACAGTAGCGTGGTTTGGCAAGGGTGGATAAAATGCTATGGTGTGGATGATGTGGATGCATTCATGTGGCACTCCATATTGACGTCCACTGGGGCCAAACGCTTTCTGGTGTGGAGTGAGTCAACGCGGCGGGCGGTATGGATCGACGGGGCGGGTTCAGCGGCGGCAGCAACGGGGCTTATGCGGCGCTGCTGTAAACCATCGATAATTCCCTTTCGGTAAAGCGCTCGGCGGCAGCGGACAGCGAGCGGCGGCCACTTACTTCCCCGCCTAACGATGCCTCTCCTCGCTGCTGCGCCTCCCTTACCGCACTAGTCTTGCAAAAAATTCATTCATTCATGTTTCTTTCGTTCCTTCTGTTTTCTCGAGTCTCTGTTTAGTCAGAGTGGAACTAAGGAAGACTTATTTTTGACGACGCGAGTGTACGACTATCCAGAAAAATCAATGAATCGAAACGAGAGAGAGAGAGAGAGAGAGAGAGAGAGAGAGAGAGAGAGAGAGAGAGAGAGAGAGAGAGAGAGAGAGAGAGAGAGAGAGAGAGAGAGAGAGAGAGAGAGAACGGGGGTGACCAGGGTTAAGGAAGTCATTCTAAAACAGGATCTATTTACTTTCATTCCAATTTGGTTCAGCCTTGTCGCGGCATGTCAGCTGATGACTTGCTTGTGTCATCTGCGTCATGTCTCCAAATGTCGTGCGAGTGGAGGTCACTCAAACGTGGCGACATAATTAAATATGATCTCAATTTGAAGCGAAGAATACACACACTACGTCGCCATACCCTTGCCTTCACCACGAGCCCTAACAGTATTCTATGACCCACACATTGACGCTCTTTTGTTTTAAGCACACATCCTTTTATTTTCATCAGAAGAGGAGGCAGCTTAAAAAGGCACAAATTATAAGAAAGTCCAAAATAACGCTGCTCTCAAATATTATGCTGCCTAATATTGTCACAGGACTTTTACGTTTTGTTTTCCGTATATCTTTTTTTTTTTTTTTCTTCAGAAAGAGGAGGCAAGTCAAGGGTGCAAGAAGGAAACACAAGCCCGCAATGGCGCTGCTTAACTACTATGCTCCATAAACTTTAACACCTTCCTCATAAAACACCCCACTGACCTATCCTTCATTACGTACAAGACTCCGTTATTATTGATCCTTTACGTATTACTGTTTCTGGCATACAATCCAACAAGTCTCCATATTACTCTGCAAAAACCTTTACGCTGACCTTTGAAACACTCCATCGCCCTGCCTTCCATAACGTGCTCTATCAAAGCTCCACAGGATTCTCTAACATTTCCCTGCCATATTTAACACAGTATCTTGGAATATCTAACATGCTGAAGCTATCAACATCCGCTCATTTAGAAACACTGACCGCGCACTCCATCGTCCGACTCTCTTTCACGTGTCCCAATAGAAATTCAGTAGGGGGACAGTGCCTCATTCCCTCTTGTCATGGGGGAGGAAGGAGGAAGAAGAAGGAGGAGGAGGGGGAGAAGGAGGAGTCAGATGGGTGGGTAAGAGGGGATAAGTTAGCATGTCATTATTTTCTATTTTTTACCACCGTCTCCATCTTTTTCCGAATCTCATCTAACATGTCATACTATTCTTTTTTTTTTCTTACTTTAGAACGTCTATTTTTTTTTTACATGTTAGAATAGTCGTCACACGGAGCGAAAAACACCGCAACACGCACAAGCAACACACTCCACCGCCCTCTATTCCTCATCACACGCCCTCAAAAGACTTCTGATTTATTAACCTTTTAGCGCCTTTCAGCACAATATCCAACAAGTGTCGCCTGGTGTATGGTCATAGAGGGACGCATTTAAATTACACATATTATACGATATCAAAAAAGTTCCCTCAGGTGCCTGGCGCTGATGAACACCTGGCTCATTGACGACACACACCTGGGGCCGAGGTCTAAAGAGGGGCACTCCAGCACACGTGTCTCCTTTGCGGACTTTATCATAAATAGAGGTTTGCGTTTTTTTTTTTTTTTTTTATAGTATTTCTTATATGAGTGGTGTGTGTGTGTGTGTGTGTGTGTGTGTGTGTGTTAAATGTCCATGTCAAGGTAATGAAAACTGATGTACTATGTATGTAAAATTTTTCGAGATCGATTTTGTGGTAATTGTCTGAAACCCTCTCTCTCTCTCTCTCTCTCTCTCTCTCTTTCTCTCTTTCTCTCATTGCACCCTTCCACCACCACCACCACCACCGTCCTCCCTTCCACTCTCACTCTCCACGTATACAGGCATCACAGTAAAGGTTTAATACATATTTTACTACAGTTCTCCTATGCTCCACTATGCGACTCACTATCGGGCATCTGTATATACATTGCTATGGATATACAGTGTGTTCATGTATATGTTGCATTGTGAAAGGAAGGGATTATATATATTTTACTACAATTCTTTCTTCCTCCACCATTGGTCTCAGTACAAACAGATACTTAATTATAAGTTTATATGTGACAAAGATGACCTGGTCAGTATTATGCAACTCAGGCACAAACAAAAACCTCCCGGACTTGAGGTTCTTCACCCTATACTTAGCTTACCCCGAGGTATGGCATTACAACGCTATTTAAGTACTTTTTCCAATTTAACGTGATACATAACCGGTCCCTAGATTATCCACCGGTCATTAAAAATCTTTATACTGTTCGATTCACCTTCAAATACTTTCTTTCTTTGATTGCTGCATTCACCTTTATTTCCCCAACGACCATACAGCTAAAACCCCTTAACGGAACGCTGATTAACCCAGGAGGGAACGCTATTATTTTCGATTATTTACAGCTCACTTCTGTTCCTCCCTTTCTAAATACTCCGGCTTTCATTTCTGGCTCCCCTTCACCTCTCTAACCCCTTCGCGCCTCTCACCACAGCGTCACCACCTGAGCGTCTGAAGTGGAGAAAGTCGCGTTCACTCGCACCTTCGTCAGATAAGAGGTGGTCCTCCCTAGATAGCCGGCGGTCCTGAGCAGATAACACCAAGTAGAGGGCATGATAGCACCCCTCAACACCGTTCCTTACGCTATCTCGCTGCTATGTCTATGTGGCCAAGTCCTCGACCCCGCCACGTTAGGGTCTGGTGGCGACCATATTCTAACACATTTCTGCGCCCAAGTACACATATTTGACTAGGCTTTCGCAAGAGTTTCGGGGATTTCCAGGGGTAGTTTTGTGACCCTTCTGGTAGTTTAACCCATCCTCTGTACCATGGCTCTAAGAAAACGCTTATTAGAACCTGCCTGGTCTCCCTTTCGGCCTTCGGAAATGTTGGTGTGAGGGGTAGAAGCGTCTGACAATGCCGGCTGAGTCTATGGCGTGCCGCGGGGCGAGGAGAGGGCTCTTATCTCCTCTCGTGTACATACGTCCTGGGAAACGTAATGGTGGAGGGAGGCGTTCGTGTTTTCGCCCTTAGTCACTCTGTCTGTGTCTGGTGACGTCTGTGAGGGCTCATCCATCCGTGTGTGTGTGTGTGTGTGTGTGTGTGTGTGTGTGTGTGTGTGTGTGTGTGTGTGTGTGTGTGTGTGTGTTCTTTCCTCCATGTCATTCATCTTGTAAAACTTTTTTTGGATATGATTCTTGTATTGTGCTGTGCTGTCTGTCTGTCTGTCTAGCTGCCTGTCTGTGTCTGTTTGTCCCTCTCCTTGTCTGATACACCTTTAATAAGTTATTGCAGACGGGAATAAAGGAAAAAAATGCAAGGTGAAAGCTCTGTTGAAAAGTTCCCACTAGATAATTTAGCTGCGGAGTCAAGAAGAAAACATAAATATGAATAATAATAGACAAAATAAGTGCGGTGACATTTGAAAACAGGAAAGAAAATACGAGAAAAAGGTTAAAGAGCAGACGAGAGAGAGAGAGAGAGAGAGAGAGAGAGAGAGAGAGAGAGAGAGAGAGAGAGAGAGAGAGAGAGAGAGAGAGAGAGAGAGAGAGAGAGAGAGAGAGAGAGAGAGAGAGAGAGAGAGAGAGAGAGAGAGAGAGAGAGAGAGAGAGAGAGAGAGAGAGAGAGAGAGAGAGAGAGAGAGAGAGAGAGAGAGAGAGAGAGAGAGAGAGAGAGAGTAAGGGAGGGGTTGAGGGAGAGTAACGAGCCCCAGGGGAAGGTTCCTCTGCTGACGGTGGTGTCGGGGGCCGGGTTATGGCACACAAACTTTGCATCTTCGATCTTTCCCTTGGAGTTAACGCAGCTGTTGATACTTGACTGGCTGAGGCGGCGGCTTTAGGGGCGATTTAGCTATTGAAGGAGTGACAGGGGCCGAGGAGTATCTTGTGGTCGCTCCTTGATTATGTGTCTCGAGCAACTTGACTTCGCGTGGTTTATTGGATGCGGCGGAATCGCGTTTGACGTTTGTGAAGACTTAGGAGGGTCGGGGGAGGAAGGCTACGAGGTCGAGGGTGAGGGAGGGAAGGGGGGAGATTCTTGAAGATGGTGAGTTTGTAAGGTTATTGAGAACAGTGATGCTGAGAGAGAGAGAGAGAGAGAGAGAGAGAGAGAGAGAGAGAGAGAGAGAGAGAGAGAGAGAGAGAGAGAGAGAGAGAGAGAGAGAGAGAGAGAGAGAGAGAGAGAGAGAGAGAGAGAGAGAGAGAGAGAGAGAGAGAGAGAGAGAGAGAGAGAGAGAGAGAGAGAGAGAGAGAGAGAGAGAGAGAGAAAGCTAATCCTGACGAACAAGACAGCTGATGGTCACTGGCTCGTCGCGGAGGACTACACTAAGCCGGTGAATTAATAATAAAGAAGAGAATAAATCCGAGTACGCTAATCAATACAACACAGGGACGGATAAACAGGAAGAGTTGATAAGGTTGCGTGTCAGGGCGTAACTGATGCCCGGCGACGCGGAGCACAAGGGCGGTAATGAAGGACAACTGTTAGCACTAATCACCCTTATCGCCTTTATCAGTCACTGCCCGGGTGGGTGCAACGCTCTCGCACGCTACCTGGACAACCCGCGGTCACAGAGATACTTGTGTCCTAATAATGAGGCCGCCGTGATTGTGATTGTTCTCTCCCTGTTGACGCTCACTGTATTCTCACTGATAGGGGCTCACTGTATCCTTATCGTAAGTAAAGGATCTGTTCTATAGCTTTAATAAGAAACAATGTGAAATGATACAGGTTATTTACTATGGAGACCCGCTGTCATTGTTCCCTCCCTCTTGACGTCCATTGTATTCTCACTGTTCGCGGCTCACCGTATCCTTATCGTATGTCCAGGATCTGTTATATAGCCTTTATAAGTAACTGATTGTAAGGTAATACAGTTTATTTACTAAGGAAGGCTGTTGTCACTGTTCCCTCTATTACCTCCCACTGCACTCACCACAGCCCCATAATATATATAGTTAGCCTTACAGTCCTTATATAGAATACGAGAGGATATATTTCCTTCACATATATTGAGTTTTAATGGGCAAAGATAGTTCCACTCTGGTTCTTCCTCTTGTTAACTCCCATTGTGGTGCGGTCACCCTAACACATCGTATTTTAAGAGTTGGCCATACAGTTTGTTTTATAAAGAATCCAACGTTTATACATAGGTCAATGTCAATAGATACAGGTAAGCTAGTACTGAGGGTCGCTGTGCTTACATCCCCTGTCACCTCTCAATGCTGGGCCTCACCATATACTCGTCGTCCACTCAATCGAACACCTTGTAAGCAGAATTAAGGATATGATAATTTCCTTCGAATTTATTACTCGAGTTTCATTTTGCAAAGGTACAGAGACCCAAAACTGAGATCCGGGGTGATTCTAATCTTGACTCTCCCTATCGGACGTTCACCATATCCTCACCTTCAGTCGCACAATTTTCATAAAGAATTTAATATGAAGAAAACTTTATAAGCCAGGCAATATGGTGCTTCTCCACCTCATAAACTAGTTGTGTAATACTACTTTACTCGCCGGAGTGCTGTTGTCTGTGTAAAAAAAGAAAGTTATCGTGTTGGGTCTAAAAAATAGCATACATGATTTGATTAAAGCATATTGTGAGAGTTTGCTTGGCTAGTGCATATCGTGTGGACGTATCTCAGCGGTGAGCTACAAGGGTAAAAAATGAAGTATAATATTTTCCTGAACACAAGAGTAAGAAAACGTGCGAGAAAATAGATTGCTTGCCAAGACTAGGCTTAAAAACCTTCTTACAAAAGCGCCAATAAAATAAGCAAATTTACTAAGCAGCATGACTTCCACGAGAACACACCCCTGAGTCGCAGCGAGCCTCGTTACTTTTCATCTAAAACTGCAACGTTTCTTCCAAGGCTGCGAGAGGCTGGGAGCGGCAAGAGCCAGGATCTCAACGAGATCATATCAGCGTTTTCATTTCTCGCAGCCTTCATTCTTTTTCACGTCCATCCGCGCGGGCCGGGGGGCGCCCCAACCTCTGCGTTGGGAAGGAAACATGACCCTCGCAAACTAGCGTGTTGGGCGCCGGGGAGACAGTGACCCAACATGACGGGGCCCCAGACGCCTCCCTGTAGGACCACCTGAGACCCCGCCGCGCCCCGCAGGTGAGGTGAGGTGAGGCATGTTGGGGAAGTCAAGGCCACACTCCCGCCTCCCAATCAGTTCCTTCTTGCTGGTGCTCAAAATGGGTCTCAGAGCATGTCCAGCCGTCGCACTGAGACGTAACGATCAGACGAAACTATCTTGGTGAGTAGAATAGCAAGCATAGAGGTTGACAGAAGCCCAGTGGCCCTCGGGGGAGTAAGTGGCCCAGCAGGTGTGGCAGCAGACAGCAAGATAGGTCTAGCGTGTGTAGGCAAGGACTGAGTAGGTAAGGGGGCCATCAAGGCAGTAGGTGGACGGATAGACATCAGCGGTCCAGCAGATGTAACAGCAGACAGCAGAATAGGTGTAGTGTGTGGAGACAGACACCGGCCAGACGGACACAAAGGCAGCCATAGCAGACAGGCCGGTAGGCGTAGGGCAAGTGTGGCGGGCGAGTAGCGACGGCGACTGTGGGAGGGAGGCCGCGGGTCTGGCGGGGTGTATCAGCACTCGACACTTGGGCCATAAATCTGTCGGTGCTACACGGCCTTATCACAACTACATCCATACAACACCGTGATAATACAGCGAGCAATGCAGCAACACAGATTTCCCATTAGTGGCGGCGGGCGGGGCCTTTCACCGTCCAGGCCGAGATGAGGTTCCAACATTGCTCCGAGGCGACCCGTCCAGCGCGGCGAGGCGGGCTGGCGCGGCCCTCGTGACTGGTCCAGCAGAGTCATGTTCAGGATGTTCGCCCTTCGCTGCTTATGAATTCAAAGCATCTGAACTATGAGGGCTCCCCTGTTCTCGCTCCCAACAAGAATATCATAATGTGCTATTGAATGCGCCGCGGAGCCCTGAGTGAAAATATCAGTAGGGGAGTGTAGGCATCAGGCCGCGTACATATCTTTGCGCCTGGTGACTTCCCTCCACAAATTCTCGGCGGAGTTTAATGAAGACCTTAGGATGCATCAGGCGTCGATCGGTTCCATTATGCTACAGGCTGGTAATTAGTCTTGATGGTCTTATAATACCATTAAAGGTGTGATAAGCTCAGGTACTGAGGCTGATGGTTCAACCGCAGGCCAGCCAGCAGTGTCCTCGCCCAGTAGACAACAGAGCCAGGGGAGGCGACGGAGATGTGAACGACGTCTATAGCTGCAGTGCGTGTAGTGGTGATGTGTGATGATGTAGTGACTGTTGGAGTGGCGATCAGTGAGAGTAGTGGTCGTTGTGGTGAGTGATGTGTAAGAGGTGATGTTTGATAGTGTAGTAGTGGAGTAGTGGTGATGTGTGGCGGTGTAGTGACTGCTGGAGTGGTGATCAGATTGAGTGGTGGCTGTAGTGGTGAGTGGATAGTAATCGGAGAGTCTGTTATGGCCGAGAGTTAGGAGTGGGCTGTGACAGGGGCGGTGTAGGCGAGAGGGAGGTGATGGCCCTTACTGCTGTACAGGAGATAATGCCGCTGCTATATTTTCCTGGTGGTGTTGAGGTGTTGCCGTGGGTGTGGTGGTGATGTGGCCGTGAGGTGGTGGTGGTTGGGGTTGCGGCGGCGGTGGCAGAGACAGTGATGAAATTAAGCCGAGATAAAAAAAATACATAAGTGTTGGTGAAGGTTAAGGTTATAATAGTAGTAGTAGTAGTAGTAGTAGTAGTAGTAGTAGTAGTAATGATGGTGGTGGTAGTAGTAGTAGTAGTAGTTGTAGTAATGGTGGAGGCGGTAGTAGTAGTAGTAGTAGTAGTAGTAATGGTGGTGGTGGTGGTAGTAGTAGTGGTAGTAGTAGTAGTAGTAGTAGTAGTAATAGTAATAGTAACCTGAGATTGAAGGAAAAATCAATGACAGTGGTGAGGATGAAGAAATCAACCAAAGTATCAGAAAAACAACAACAATTAAGCGGTGGAGAAGGTGGAGGGGGAAGGGGAGAGGGAGAGGGAGACGGTGAGAGGGAGGTGGAGGTTGGGGTGGTGATAGAGGTGCGGAGTGTAAAGGTGAAGGTGGAGTCTGTGGTGGTGGTGGAGGCTGTGGCTGTGTGGGCGGTGGAGCAGGTGGAGATGATGGTCACAGTGGTAATAAAGAAGGTGATTGCGATGGAGCTTGTGATGAAGGAGGTGATGGTGATGAGGGAGATCAGGGTGAACTGGGGGGGGGGGGGGGAAGAGATAGAAGCCGTGATGGTAATATTAGTGGAGGTTAAAGAGGAGAAGGAGAAGACGGTGGTATGGTAAAGGTGGAGGGGAAACAGTCCTGGTGATATCGGTGATAGAAGAATACAGGCCAAAGAATCAGAGCAATTATGGTCGTGATGTTGGAGATTGTGGTGGTGGTGATGGTGAAGACAGCTGTGGTGATGATGGTGGTGGAGGTGGTAAGGGGGATCAGTGAGGCGAGGAGGGAGGGAGAAGGGAGGGAGGTGTGTCGCCAATGCTGTTTTATCTCAGCGGGAATCACCATGTTGATGTCCGGGCCAGTCATGCTCACGGGGAGGGTGGGGGGTGGGGGGGGGGACAGGGAGGGGAAAAAAAAGGGAGGAGGAGAGACAGCGAGTGGTGAGGAAGAGCATGAATAAAAGAGAATGGGAAGGGGAAAAGAAGAGAGGAGGAGAACTAACAAGTGGAAGAGAAGTACTGGAGAGAGGATGGATGGAAGGTCGTGGAAGGATGAACTGGAGGAAGCCTGCAGAAGGTGGACTGGGAAAAACAGGTGGTGAAGGGGAGGTTACTGATACCCAAGTCTTTCCGTATAGGATTGTGTACGCTCCCAGGGCCAGTTCCACAGTTCCCCATGATGGGTTAGTAAGCTCCCAAACCAATACCAGAGCCTTCGAAATTTCCTTGTATAGTGTCTGGTGTTTATATTTAAGTTCACAAATTTGATGAAACTCTACAGGAAAAGTCTTGTGTATTTAGTGTGGCATCGAAGATCTCACCATTTTGGATTGTATGGGATTCTATAGTTTGGTTCGGGCTGTTACGAAGACACTGTGTTGGACTGTGAAATCGGCTCTCAGTCACGTCTCCATTTGTAAAGGAAAACAACACATCGGTAACCTGTAGTCTGCGCCCCCCCCCCCCCCCCCACCACCACACACACACACACACACACACACACACACACACACACACACACACACACACACACACACACAAACACACACACACAAGAAAAGGGTCTTACATTCTCCTTGTCTTCTGGTGTTTCTTTCTCCTACACTTCTCCCTATTCCTTAACACCTCACTCCACGTCACCCATTTCCCCATTCCATCCCCTGACATATCCTTTCTACTCCCCCTTCAAGTTCAACGCACCCATGCTCCCTTATTCACTTCCGAGCCCAGCCAGTTTCCCCCTTCCACATTTCACTATACTCCACCATTCATCCACAGCCCCTCTCTCCCCTCCCTCCTCTTCCACCTTCTCTCATTATCACATTTCCTTGCTCCCCACACATCCTTCCCGACTCCCTCTTACCCACGACCCACTAATAACGTTTTCTCCCCGTCTACCATAAATTTTCCCCTCCCCCTCTATGCACCCATTACCTACCTGCACCACTTTCCTCCCCATCACCCTCCTTCCCATCTCTCCCCTTCATGCACCCGAAAATTGCTACCCATCCACCTACAAGCTCACCCACCATCGCAATCTCACATTAATTTTCCTCCCTAGCCCCCACCTTCTCCATCTCCTTCTCCCTCTCTCTCTCTGCTGAAGCCTCCTAGGGCGAAGAAATAATCGAAACTAGACAGTACATCCAATTTCCTGCTTGTCACTCGGGTCAAGGCAGGTGACTGGAAGGACGGAAGAGAAAAAAGTGACCCCTGAAACCACGTCAGCGCCTCTAATGGCCACACAAACGCACCAGCGAAAGCATTAGTCGAGGCGGGGTACTCTACGTGTTAAAAATTCGGGTGATACTGCCATAGCGAAGAGACAATTGGACAAGAAACGCCTGCAAACGGGACCCCATTCGCAATACATCATGAAAATGCAATATTTCAAGTCTTATCCGTGTTTAATCTGACCAGGGAAATAAATCAGTGGGTTGATAACGCGCCGCCGGGAGGACACTGTGGAAAATTAACAATGGGAAAAGAGTGATTAATGGTGAAAAAATATTGTGAGTTCTGCAGCTAAGGGAGGGGGGAAGGGGGGTGGCAGGGGTGTGGGAGGCTGAGGGGAGAAGGAAGGGAGGGAAGGTAGGGGTCTGGGAAAGGGAGGAAAGGAGGGATGGAGGGCCTGAGGGAAGGAGGAAAGGAGGGATGGCCTGAGGGAGGGTGGGCAGAAGGGCCGCAAGACCGAGGAACATTGCATAAGGCTGTGACGTAACTCATATACCGTAATAAACGCAGATTGTCGTATTAAGTAATGGACATAAATTTTCTGAGTAATAACAACAACAACAACAACAACAACAACAACAACAACAACAACAACAACAATAATAATAATAATAATAATAATAATAATAATAATAATAATAATAATAATAATAATCTGTTGATATATATATTTAAGAAACGAACCATTATTTTTCTTCCTTGTGCTCCGGACGAAAATAAGACGAGAAAGTGCGTCGCTCCATTCATTATATTTTCCTCCCTCCTATTTCAAGCAAGAGAGTAATACCTTTTCCTTCTCTAAAATTATGTCTTCTCTTTTTTACTTAACACTTCACCAACCAACCAAACGCAAAATAAAAGATAATTCCGCATTTAAGTGAAGTATCGGGAAAGTGCACACAGCTCTTGGCTTCTTGATAAACTGACGAAAAACTTAATAACAAAACAATAGGAGATACCCTTTTTGACCACACGATTAACACTTAACAATAGATAACAAGTTCGTAAGTGAGTACGTAGAGGATCGGGAAAGGAGATATGGTTCATGGCTTCACGATAAATAGACAAAACAATAACTCTTCAATATTTGCGTGTGGTATGGAGCAGGGAGACGCGCTGGTTGCCTCCTTAATAGAAAAGACGATAAATAATCAGCCCGTACTTGAATGAAGAAGACAAAAGAGATGCGCAGTTGGACTTGATTATGAACAGACGAGGAAACAAACTTGAGAGACAGGTAAGGGGGGTAGAGAGGAGGGGGTAGGAAAAGGGGATGGGAGGGGAGGAAAGGGTCGCGTATCAGTGAATCAGTAAACACAACGAAAGACCTCAGACCCCGAGGCGCCATGACCGAGGAAGTGTTGCAGGCCGATGCTGACAAGACTAAACAACACACACGAGGGGGAAATAGAAACGGAGGGGCTGAAAATAAGAAAGATAAGGTAACCAACAAACAATGAAGAGAAAAGTACACTAAATTTGATCATTCTTTGCTTTTTTTCTATTGAAGGAGCGATTAGTTGAGTTTTTTTTTTAGTTTTACTTTGTTTTTGGTTTCCCGTTCTCTTTTTTTTCTACTTCAGGAGCGATATGTTGAGTTTTTTTTATATCTTTATCCCTTTGCCTCAATAAGAAAGTGTGATCCGAGACTAGTTACCAAACACCAACTTTGTTATAGTCTGGATTAGCAAACAACAGCAAACGCAGCGACGATTTTCCCTGGATAAATAAAGGATACGTACAAAAGGTGGATAAAAAAAAAAACAGGTAAGGAAGAAAACATGCATGAAGTTTAAGTAAACACCAGACACCTTATCAAAATTCATAGTAGTAAAAATATCAAACGCACTCAATGATTCCTTGGCAATAAAGACAGATAGACGCGACCACAAGGAGGAAAATAAACAGGAAATGGAAGAAAAAAAAAACCTATCCAATTAAACTTTAAACGGCATACTGACCACATCCAAAGAAACGGAGGAGGTAAACACGGTAATAAACACAATACACAAAAAAAGTAGTGACTGAAGGAACACGAATGCATGCAAGCACTGACCACATCCACGCATGAAGCCTCAGGAACAGTAATAAACACACTACAAAAGAACACGAAAGAGCATTGGCCTAGGAAACACGGCTGCGGGCAAGTACTGGCCACAGCCGCGAACATAAACCTTAGAAACGGTAATAAACGCACTCGGAAAGAAAGGAAGAATACAGACTTAGGAAAGATGGCTATACACAGGAAGCGCAGGCCATAAGGAAGAGAAAACGGGAATAAGGCAGCGATTATAAGAAATAAAAGGTAAACAAGATGAAATAAAATAAGTTTGTTCGTTTGAAATTAAAGAAACGTTGACACAGAAACATAACAAAAACTATATAACGTTAACAGGATAGCACACAAGAAACGCAAAACACAAACCGCTAATCTAAAAATGAAAATGCAGTGAGCGGTATGTACAAAGGCTGACAAAAAAAAAAGTATCGATAAACGTTGGTATAAAAAGTAACGTTAATAATTATGTAAACAGTCACTCCTAAGGATACAAATAACTGCGTATGGATAGGAGAAGGAAACAAAAATAGGACACTGCGCATACAACAAACAATGCTATAAAACGTTGGTATAAAAATTAACGTTAATAATTATGTAAACTCACTCCTAAGGATACAAAAAACTGCGTATGGATAGAAGGAAACAAAAATAAGACATTGCACATACAACAAACAATGGTCAAAACATATACACATAAGAGAGGGCAGCCAATGAAAAGAGTGAACAACTGGGAAACTGTTGATATACTAAAATCGAGAATGTGATGAAATTAGGAAGTTCATCAAGACCAGAAACTAGAAGCACAAAACATGGATGAATAAAAACGTTTGAGAGGCGCATATCCGAAATGAAATGATGCAGGCTGATAATGCTGATGGTGATGATGATGACGATGATGATGATGATGATGATGATGATGATGAAAACCGGAACGTGGACGAAATTAATGTTCTGTTGTGGCGTGGGGCGAGGGCGCCAGGCACGGACAGGTAACGTCAAGAATGAGGTTACGTCATGACCAGGTGAGGCGAATACAACAGCAGCTCTACCACCACCACCACCACTGCTACCACAACCCCACTACCACCACCACCACCACGGCCTTCTTTACCTGCACGTGGCCAGAGGATAAACCGGAGTTGTGACGTAAATACTGACGTGGTTTAGCTTGTTGTAATGTTTTAAAAATGAAGGGGGAGGGATTGAGGCTGATTCCGGAATGGTTATCGTACGTAAGTCCCTTGAAACTAACAACATCATATCTAGTGTATTATTTTACTTTCCGCGTAATGTTTATAGGATAATGTTGCCTCTCTTTCTATCTTCTATCGATATTTCCACGCTGACTGCTCTTCTGAACTTGCTAACTGCATGCCTCCCCCCCTCCCGCGGCCCCGCTGCACACGACTTTCTACTCATGCTCATCCCTATACTGTCCAAACCCCTTATGCAAGAGTTAACCAGCATCTTCACTCTCTCATCCCTCACGCTGGTAAACTCTGGAACAATCTTCCTTCATCTGTATTTCCTCCTGCCTACGACCTGAACTCTTTCAAGAGGAGGGTATCAGGACACCTCTCCTCCCGAGATTGACTTTTCTTTCGGCCACCTCTTTTGATTCTTCTTTCTGGGAGCAGCGAGTAACGGGCTTTTTTATTATTGTTTCCTTTTTTTGATGCCCTTGAACTATCTCCTTTGTTATAAAAAATATATATATTGGGTTGTGATACAGATTCAAGAGTGACGAGAGGGAGCATTCACTTCGCCTCTTAGGAATATAATCGGGGTAAACAGATACTTGAGGGTACTTTGAAACCATTTCCATATATGCAGCCATAAATATAAATACTCCTGTTTTTTAATGAGTTCGTTCTAAGCTTTCTAAAAAAAAATGTTTCCTAGTGAGCTGCGCAGCGAAACGTAAAACAGACAAATGGAACGGGGAAAAGTGAGGCTTATCTCCCTCATTCATCTCGTTTTTATCACTCCATCCTGATGCAACCTTTCCTGTATTTTTCCGCCTTTACTCTCTCTCTCTCTCTCTCTGTTTGTCTGTCTGTATCTGTCTATTTCTGTCTCTCTCTCTCTCTCTCTCAGCTTTCTCGGCTCGGATTATTTCATTCCGCGGCTGAAGTTTCCATGAATTTTTATTGGGATTAGTGTGCGTGGCTTTGCACCTTCAAAACGCCCTTCCCCATCTCATTAACCGAGGGCCGCGGCGTACTCCTGGCGGGACGCGGCCTCGGGATCGATCAAGAGGGTATCGCAACATCTAAATGGAGTGCGCCCGTTGCTTCGTCCCGCCGAGCTGCTTGCGATTTATCAAAGCTCAGGATAATCAATCTTACTTGCCCCCACCCCGGCACGCATTCCCTCGCCCGCCAGAAATCTCTATCACTTGCGTTTTCGCCATATCGACTGCAAATACTTACCTTGACCTCTGCTCTGTTCCCTCATCGACATTTTTCCTCTCCTCCTCTTCTTTAATAATGCTCTTTCTTCCCTTCACCTGTTCTCATTCTCTAGTCTTTATCATCATTGTCCTTTTTCCTCCTCCTCTTTCTTCCCTTCTCCTTCTTTTCTCATTCTTATCTACTCTCCCTTCTCGCAACCATTCTCTCCGTTTTCTTCTTCCATAGATATCTTCTCTTCTCCTTTCTCTTCTCCTGTTTGTATTTTTCTCTACTCTTTCTCTTCGTTCTCCTCTTTCATGGCTCTCCTTCCCTCCTCCTCTTCTCATTCTTATATAGTTTTGCTCATAACTTTTTTTCTTAAGTTCTTTTACTTTGAGTTCCCTTTTCCTTTTGCCTTGTTTTCTTCATTTTTCTCTACCACATACACTCATAACCTTGTCTTTTTCCTCTTTCTCCTTTATGACTTTTTCTCTTCTCTCCTTTCAATTAATTACTCTCATTCTCTCCTACACATTCTTCTTGTAGCTCTCTTCCTCTTTCTTCTCTATGACGTTTTCCCCTCTCCTTTTTCCTCTCGACCTATACTCTTCATTCTCATCCTATTCTACCCCAACACTTTCTTCCTCACGACTTTTCACTCCCTCTTCCCTTCAACCCTTTCTCCTTATTCCCTCCCCCCTTACAGCACCAAACAAAATCTTCTCCCGGAGCAAAAATATCCTCCCCATATAACCAAGAGATTTGCGAGTAAGATTAATCACGGGACATGTTTTCCATCCCGCCGGCACTGTCATCTGATTATGTATGTTAATTTTAATCACTTTTCTCTGTACCCTTCCACGAAAAAATATAAATATGCAAGAGCGGATGAATGAAAATACCAAAGTATCACGGAATTTCATCATCACTGCGCGAGGAGAAAGGGGAAAAGGAGGAGGTGAAGAGAGGGAGGAGAAAGGAGAGAAGGAAGAGGAGGAGAAGGAAAGAAGAAAGGGAGTTGATAGAGGGGAGAGAAGGGAATGGAACAAACACGACGGAAGGGGAAGAATAAAACGGAGAGATGATAAAGAAAGACGGAAGGAAGGAAATAAAGAATAAAAAAAGACTGAAAGAAGAAGGAAGAGAGGAAAGAAAGGAAAGACAAAACAGACGGAAATGTAGGCAATATATGAAAGAACGAGGAGGAAAAGGAGAAAGTGAAGGAAGGAATAAAAAAAAAAAGGGGAGAGAATAGAATAGAATAGAAAAGAGGGAAAACAGTCATGAGAGGGGAGATAAAAGGACAGATTAGGAAAGAGAGGATGGGGGAAAGGAAAGAAGGGAGAAAATGACGAAGAGGGAGATAAAGAAAGGAGGAAAGACAAAAGAGGAGAGAAGAAAAGATCTCTCATATGGGGTACAACACGAAAGAGGAACAGCTGGGAGAGAAAGGTTGGAAGAGGAGGAGTCGGAGGAGAGTAAAAAAAAGCGGAGGAAATGGGAAGCGATGGAACGGGAGTGAATCATTCTTGACAGGCGGGTCGAGAGGTGAGCTTTTATGCGTCAGAATTTCCTAACTACCACTCCCTGATGCAACCCCCGCCGCCACGTCTCGGCAGCGGGCAGCTTTCGGGCAGACAAGAGCGCGATAAAGAAGCAGAAAAAAACAACTCAGGGGGCAAAAAAAGAAAACAGTTTTATACCTCTTATGCTGACCCTTCGCCAACCTCCCATTATGCATGTAGAAAAGAGGACACCCAACTTCCCGGCAGTATCGTCCGGCGCCCTTTCTCCGGGGTCTAGCTAGGGTACGGAGGCCCATTATGTCTGCCTGGCCGCCCTGAGGAGCCCCGGTCCTTGGGTCACTCCTAAAAGCCCTCGTGTAATGCAACAAGTAGAAAGTGTGTGACTGCAGCCGCGTGTGGGACTTACGCGGAAGATGATGCTGGGAAAAATTCATCCGGGAGAACACGCATGGGGGAAGGGAAGAGGCTTTACGTGAGGGCAGGTGAGATGAGGATTAACGCGGCAACAGTTGGAAGGGAAGGAGGAAAATTTACATAGGTGGAGAGGGGCGGCACATACCCCCCCCCACCCCCGCAGCACCTACGCCACCTACTCAGACGCAGGTGAAAGCAAGCGAATCAGGAGAGGCATTTAGGTTAAGGTTGGTGATTAGTCTAAGCTTGTATGTTTTTCCCTAATCACCACTGTCAGCCGATCCCCGCGCTTGAGTGATTGGGGCCGCTCGCCACCTCATTACCGCACTCCTGCAAGCTAATTACTTATTTAAATGCCCGGCACGCCATTCCCGCCTTCCCACGCCTCCCGCCTGGACCTCGCCGCGCCTTGGAGTGAAGGATCGACCGAATGGCACGAGACCAGCGGCGAGACCAAAGCCTTAGCAAGATTAATGGTGATGACGATGATAACAAAAAAATAATAATGAAAATAAGAAAAATAATAATAATAGTAGTAGTAGTAGTAGTAGTAGTAATGATAATAAAAACGAAGAATGAAAAGAAGTAAAAGAAAACGCCACGAGGAGAGAAGACGTTGATGAAGATGAAGGAAAAAAATCAACAAGCAAAATATAAAAGCATAAAGGGACAAGGGAAAAAAACAGAGACGGAGGAGGAGGAGGAGGAGGAAGAAGAGGACGACGACGACGAAAGGGAGGAGGAGGGAGAGGACGAAGATGAAAGGAATGATGAGAAAGAAGAGAGAGGAGAAAAGAGGAGGAGGAGAAGGAGGGATTAAAAGAAAACAAGACATATACTGAGAAGAAATAAAGGCAAAGAAAAAAAGGAATTTAAAGAACGTAGGAAGAGCGAGCGAAGAAGGATGAGGAAGAAGACATACAGCAATGAAGACAAAGGCGGAAGAAAAAGCCGAAATAAAACAAAGATACAGACAAGACAAGGATATATGTGTTCATGAGAGAGAGAGAGAGAGAGAGAGAGAGAGAGAGAGAGAGAGAGAGAGAGAGAGAGAGAGAGAGAGAGAGAGAGAGAGAGAGAGAGAGAGAGAGAGAGAGAGAGAGAGAGAGAGAGAGAGAGAGAGAGAGAGAGAGAGAGAGAGAGAGAGAAACTCCTCCACCTCCCCCTCCCCCTCCTCACAAACCCCACCTCACAAGCTAGACAGATCAACCTCAGCACCAAAATCACTAACTATTAAACGGGAGGAGGAGGAGGAGGAGGAGGAGGAGGAGGAGGTTCTGGGTGACTGCATGCTCCCGTCCCCCCGGCCATCCATCCAGGTGTCGGCGTGAAGGCATGGCAGGGAGAGGGGGGGAGGGGGGGAGAGGGGCTTGGGGGTGGGGGGTGGGGGGGGTCGGAGGGTAAACAAGCTGGAGGTGCGTGACGGAGGAGGGAGGAAGGAGGGACGGGGAGGCGGCTGCTATTTTCTTAATGCGAGTCTTGAAACCACGACACTTCTTCCTAAGGAGGAGGAGGAGGAGGAGGAGGAGGAGGAGGACGACGACGACGAGAACAAGGACGAGCGAGGAAGACAGGGAGAAGGAGAAGGAGGAGTATTCGTGCAAGAAGTAGTAGTAGTAGCAACAGAAGGATGAGCGGGTAGAGGCGTGCAAGGAGGAGGAGGAGGAGGAGGAGGAGGAGGAGGAGGAGGAGGAGGAGGAGGAGAGAGGGGATCAGTATATAATGTGTGGTTGAGTTGAGTATAATGGTCGAAGCTTTATTTCATCACTGGGGATAAGTTTGAGAGTATTACTAGTTTTTTCATGTCAAAGTCTGGAATACAAGATTACAGGTTGGCCCCCCGCAGGTTCAAGGTAATATTTCTCTGATGGACGACACGTTCTGGAAACACTGATATTTGGCTTTCAAGTTAAAGTCCAGCGGTGAGTGATGCGCGGCGTGCGTCAGGCCCTAACGAGCTCGGCGGCATGAAGGGAGTCACTCTCAGGAGGAAAGTATGACCTGATGCTGCCCCGTCACATCCACTATCCAGGACCCGCTAATACTACTCTTACTTGTGCTGCTAATGGTGCTACTGCTAATACTACTCCTGCTTCTGCTACTACTTGTACAACTACGTACTACTATACTTCTACTACTATTAATAAAACATCAACAAAAACAACAGCAACAACAAGTACTACTACTACTACTACTACTACTGCTACTACTACTACTACTACTATTACTACTACTACTACTACTACTACTGCTACTACTACTACTACTACAACTACTACCACTACAACGAATACAAATACTGTTACTTTTACTATTAAAATGAAATTATTACATAATATTACTATAATAGCGTTAAATTTGAAAAGTAATGAAAATGAGAAAGGTATTATATATACATATATATATATATATATATATATATATATATATATATATATATATATATATATATATATATATATATATATATATATATATATATATATATATATATATATATATTACCGACACCCTAAGGTGAAAGGTCAAACACACAACCTCGAAAAAAAAAAAAAAAGAGCAGAGCAACTCCCTAAGTATAAAGTTTTAACAAACTTCAAAGACCAGCACGCCCGCGCGCCAGCACACACACACACACACACACACACACACACAACACACACGCACACACAACACACACGCACACACAACACACTCGGACACACACACACACACACACAATTCCACTTTTAATTACGCAACCTAATAATAAGTTTCTTTCTTTAATTTTCCTTCTGGAGATGAAATTTTCAGTCATATAATTTTCCTCACAAAAGTAATGGAAAAACAGAGAGGAAATGAGGATGGTGAGAAAGAAGAAAACCTTGCACGAAAACAACTTACAAGTGGAAAGGAGGCGGAGGAAGAGAAATTGGAGGAAGAGGAGGAGAAGGAGGAGGAAGAGAAAAGCGGTAAAAAAACATGAAAAACAGAGTGGAAAAGATGACAAGGAAAGTTAAGGTGTAGAACAATGGGCACGAGATAATTAAACGAAATTACAAACGAAACACACGCACCAAAATATAATCTTATAAAATATAATGGAGAAAACAGGCATGACATCCGCGTGAAGAAATATTATAATCGAGAAACTAGGATTTATTCTCTCCCCAAAACCCGTTCGGGGGAGAGAGGAAGAGGGAGACGAAGAAGGGAGAAGGAGGCTTAGAGGGAGGGTGGAACGTTTGATGGAGGAATAACAGTTTGAGTGGGAGCTAGGAAAGGGAGAGAGCGAGAGGGTGGAAGGGGGACAAGGAGAAAGGGAAGGAAGAGGATGAAGACAGGAGGGGGATACCGGGGAGAAGATGGAGGAAAAAAGATTTGAACTTGGTGCGTTTGTGTGTGAGGTTGGTAGGCAAAGTGACGAAAGACAGGGCTGGGAGGTTGATGGGGATGAGGTAAGAGGTTGACTAAGGAAAAGAAAAGAAACGATGGAGATAATAAGGGGAGGAAGACTTGAATGTGTTTGGGGTGTTGGTGGGTGAGGTTGGAGCGAAGAATGGCTAATAAGAAGGCTGGGGTTGGTGGGGTGAGGGGTGAGCTTGATTCAGGATCGTCGGACGTCCACTCAATAATTTATACTTTGGGGTAATAACTGCTTGAAGCAAGAGAGAGGGGAGAAAACTCAGGTGACGGGGGAGGAGGAGGAGGAGGAGAAGCAGCAAAAAGTTCAAGGAGGGTTGTATCTGAGTTGATGAAGTAATTTATAGCAGAAAAAATAACATTAAAATTTCGAATTAAAATCTATTAAAACTGGGAATAAGAGATAACGTTGAGAATGAATGAAGGGTAATGAGAATAAGTCTGTGTCTGTCTGTCTGTCTGTCTCTCTCTCTCTCTCTCTCTCTCTGAGCACACAAACACAACTCGAACTCACTTATTAAATGTTTTTGCGTCAGAAACGAGATTACGGCGCGTCGGGGAACAACCAGTAAGCCATGAGATATTTCAGCCCAAACGTGTACGACCACAAAAAACGCATTTAAGTCAGATTAAAATCCATTAGCACGAGCGAGGCAACGAAGGCGAGGGATTACGACACATTATGGCATTTAGAGCTTAACGCCTCTAAAATATATGCATTCAAAAACCATTTTCAACGCCGACACCGAAGCTCAACCCACGACAAAACACTTTCTTCCACTTATAATCAAAGCAACTTGATTCCCCGCGCGCCCAAACAGAATCTAATACGACGCGGGAGATTGGTGGGGGTAAATTATGTCCACCGTGTTCGCCTGGCAGACCAATTGGCAACACAAATAGGATATAAACGTGTTAATGAAGTGAATTTAGCTTTGCCTTATGTGGTCAGGAGGCCATTAAGAGGAAATTAGCGAGCACCTCCCGTTCAGCAGCGCCGCCACAAGAAACTGTTGGCCGTGATATTACACTTCTTCTCGTCGGCCCAAATGAGGAGGTAATAACACGCTAACTTTTATCTCCCATACCCCGAGGCTCCTGCAACCACACCCGAGGCCTCCACCAACACACACAAGGCGGTCTGGAGCCTCATAATGATTTCAATGATGAGAGCATACAAATTTGACACTTCCGATCGTCGTGTGTTATGCGAATCCCTTTCCTTCCCCTTGGGCCGTGTATGCGCCGGTAGGAATCTCGCCGAGCATTAATGGAAGCATAAAAAGGCTTATCAAGTGTTCTCTTATCGCGCACCACGTTGGGAAACCATTCCTGCCTCTCTAAAACCCGTGTTATTGCTCTTCCACTCGTCGCTAGTCACTATTGCGAGGGTCGTAAACTCACCGATGACAGGGACGGGAGAGGGAGAGAGAGGGAGAGAGTAACAGTGGGTGGTGGGGTAGGTGGGTGAGTAGCTGGGTGCTGGTGTGCGTATATGGGCGGGTGAGAGCCCCAACAGTGCTACACACCTGCGGACACGTGAATTATCGTCTCTCCACACCTGTTCCCCCGCGTTCCGCAGTGTTGTTCTGGTCTTGCTGGCGGTCTGTTGTGCCTCGAAGAAGCGAGAAAAGCGGAAACCTTCAATAACATGATCTTCAATAACTATATCGGTTCATCAATCCACTCATTTAGATTTTCATTTTATTTAGAATTTTTACTAGCAACCCAGACACTCAGGTGGCCACGCCGATACCCAGGGCGGCCACCATCCATCCCTCCAGCTGTCACCAAGCCCCCTGACACCCAGACGTCCGTAACGAGACTCTTTTCCCCTTGGTTAGCTCGCTCGCCTGTCCTCGCACGTCGCCGGGAAGATTTATTGGGTCCTCTCGTGCGCCAGATACGACTAATGAGCAGCGTGGAGTGACTCGAGTCGTGTGTCGCTTTGCGTGGTCAACAAGGAGATTCCACCGACAAAAGAAGGTGTAAGCGGGTCCAGAAGGAGGAGGAAAGGTGTAGTTAGGTTAGACTGCCTTCAAGAACTCATTGTGGTTCTGTGCAAAGTAAGACATCTCGTTTATATAATCTACAAGGGGTGAAATTCATTAACAAAGGAGGGAGAGAGTAAAAGACGATGGAGATAACTAGTGGGAAGAAGACTTGAATGTGTTTGACGTGTTGATGGGTGAGGTTGGAGCGAAGAACGGCTAATAAGAAGGCTGGGGTTGGTGGGGTGAGGGGTGAAGTCCGTCTTGGTCTGAGCAGCGTAAGAATTTTCTGGTTTTAATTGATGAATAACTACACTCGTCTGTCTGTCTGTTTCCCATTGTCAACAAGACGATTCCCTGACCCAGAAGCCAAGTGAGGCGTGGAGGGCGTGGAGAGACGGTGGACTGCCTGTAAGGTGACTCAGTGTTGATCTGTGCAAAGTGAAAAGTTTTATTTTACTTTAACGGATAGATCTCTGAGGTCGTGCGTCCCTTTCCGTGGTCAACAAAACTCCCTGACAAAGAAGGTCGAGAGTAAAGTGTAGGGAGGTGAAGAGATAGAGAGAGAAAGAAAGAGAGAGGGAGGGAGAGAGGACTGCCTTCAAGTGGATTCGGTGTGGATCTGAGCAAGCAAGAAGTCTGCCGTTCTAACTGATCCACAACGACATGTAAAGAAAAAAAAAGGTGGTCGAGAGGATTTCAAGTCGCTGTGTGTCTGAATTAAGGAACTGGATGTGGGACTCTTAAGTTACGGAGGTGTCTCGGCGTGGGCCGCGGCGGGGAGGGCGATAAGAGGCGCGGGAAGGAGAGGGAAAAAGCCGGGGACTTCTCGTTATGTCTGTGGGATTTTTTTTCCAAGCCTCATTAAGGGTGTGTGTGTGTGTGTGTGTGTGTGTGTGTGTGTGTGTGTGTGTGTGTGTGTGTGTGTGTGTGTGTGTTTAATAATCCAAACCACCCACCCATGAAAACACATACACGAAATATCCTCCGAATAAACTTTGGAGCCTGATAAATGACTCTTGGAGGAGGATAAATTTTCTTAAGACACTAAAAATCCTATCAAAAATTAAACACCCAGAACAAGAAATAAAGAGAAATAGAACAGAGAAAGAGACTCGCCCGAGGCCGTCCACAGCATCCCTTCACCGGTCTGGCCTCACCCCGCCCGGCCAGCCATGTCCTCGAGGCCCCATAAACCGCGAGACATCTTCATTAGCCATCATTGGTCCGCCTTTAGTATCAAGTGAGGGCGTGAGTGGTTCGATTGGGCCTCCGCTCTTGCGCGCCTGATAACTCATTCTTCCTCTCCACCTCAATAGTCACACCACACACTAGCCTGCCCGAGATGCTTGACGAGAGCGCAACCATTTTTGTGTACGCTAATGGAAACAGATCAATTGATATATAAAGAAAACGAGAAAAAAAATTACCCTCCTGTTAAATGCCAGGAAAGAAATACTGAGCATTCCGTTCACTTTTTCATTACTAATACGAGCTTTCACACTTTTTATCATTTCTTACACCAAAACGGGCAAGTCCATAAATTAATTAATATCTTGCTTTGTAATTAATCCACTTATATTAATATTTAGTCAACATCAATAAAAAAGCAAATCCAAGTAAACTTAGTGCAAGGTATGTTAACAAACCTGTGCTCAGTGCCGTGGGAGGAGAGGGACCCGGCAGGTGACTCTGAGGAAGGGTTTTTGCAGCTAGGGGAGTGGGGGGAATGAAGGGTCATGAGCTGGTTCCTCTCTACCTGGGATGGACCACACGCCTCAGTGGGGCCATTAATGCGCGGTATGGGGCGGTACACCTGTGCGAGGGGACCGGGGGGCGGGAGGGGAACAAATGGTAAAAGGGCCGGCTAGGGGACTAACGGAGAGGGAGGAGAGAGATTACTCAATGTATGTGCTGGAGGGGGAGCGTCTGGCGCGTCGGGAGGAATGGAATGGGGTGGGAGGTGCGCCAATTGCTACTGGAGGGGCGGAGGCGTGGACGGGGGTGTATGGGCACTGCTGCATCTAAACGGCCAAGCAGATGGGCATAGCAGAATGGCATATACAGCGAGAGTGCGTATGGCAGTATATGGAAGGTGTGGGTGTTGGAGCGCGGCGCGGCCATGGGCATCATAGTTCATGCCTAAGATCAGCAGGCTGTAAGGTAGTATTTGTGATATAAATAATGCGATCTAAGGCCACGATAAGTAGGATTTATGGGACCAGGGCTGCCACCTCCTTACTCTCGGGTCGGGCTTATCTCTGCACGTCTACACCGGCTGGGGCGGGAGAGCGCGGGACCACCACAGCCTGATTTACGGCCTCGTCTCCCCGTTACCGGCTGCCTCAACACGAGCCAAGCCGTGAATCGAGAGCCGTGATGTCGGTGCTAGAGTCATGCAGGTCGCTAAATTTTGGGGTCCACAGCGGCGGAGAGGCTTGACGTGGCGGTGATGTGGCGTTACGGCTCCCAGAACTTAAGGTTGGACAGATGTGTTCTTGGAGCTCCTTCCAGCTGGCACCGGTGTCCTCGCGCTTTTTACTTTTTTTTTCAAGGTTATGCTCGGTTTGGAGTTACGAGTCTAATGCTGTCGGTACCTCATTTTTTGCTTAGTTACTGGCAGTTATGAATATCGTTTAGTAACATTATATTGGCAATGAGATCTGATGTATTTTCGGGATAGTGTCCCTGCAACGGTAAGGACTCGTTAATTAAGCCATGGCCAAGGACACTGGCGACGACACGGCCACCAACAGAAGGATCGCGGCCACCTGGTCTCCCCGTGAGGTCTGGCCGGACACATTGCCCAGAGAGTGCTGCGTGGCTAAGGGACATCCACACCTTGCTTATCGGGGCGGCCCTCTCTACGGCTTGTTTTATAGACGAGGGAATAACACGAGGAGCAGCAGGGGAGGATATAAGGCGCCATGATGCTCCCTTAAGAAAACAAATATTAATCACGTCTGACATTTTATAGGCAAGATTAAACCAGGACAGGTTAATGTAAAGTTGGGCCATTAGCTAGCAGTGTGGTGGATCTACTACAGAGCGACAGGTGAGGAGATGATCAGGTACAAGGCTCCCTCCAGAAAACAATTATTATTTACGTGAAACTGAAGGTAAAGCGCTAAGGTGTCTCGCTGGCGAAGTGCAAATATGTTGTAAATAAATGTGTGTATCAATGTGCAAACTCATTACGTTTAATCTCCATTCAACGAGTTAGATAAAAGAGACGTTACTGATTGAAGGTAGAGTTAAAAAGCATCTTATTGGCTGAATGGCCTGCAAATAAAACTGTGCATCAGTGTCTCAACTTCAAGTGTTTAATCTCTATTCAAGGAGTTAACGCATCGTGGCTGGCTCTGCGCGTCGTTTGTAGCCCAAATCACTTTCTTCCTTACTCTTCCAGGGGAGGTTTATGTTGTCCGGGGAACCTGCTCAGCGGAGGGCGAGGCGCGCATTAATCAGGGACCAACTGGCATTGTTTTAGAAGTTGTGGAAGAGAGAGGAGCTTAGCCAGGGCGGAGGGGGAAGGAGTGGTACCTGAGAGCGGAGAACAGGATTGTGTTGAGAGGAATGCTGGCGATGTTTCACTGTGGGAAGGCGTGGCTGTGGTAAAGGTAAGGTGCTTCTGTGTGTTCTATGGTGGCGAGGAGGTGAACTGATGGTAGTAAGAATGCATGGAGGAGGAACGAATGTGTAATATGCAGATAAAGGTGTACAGAGAGGAGTTAAGTGTTAGTATGTAGGAATACGGTATTAAATAGATGAATAAATAGTGATAGGAAGGCGGAGGAGAGGAAGAACTGTGGAAGACGCCGTAAGTGGGTACAAGGAGCGGTGAAGTGTATGTATGAGGCACTGTAGGAGAGAGGAAGTAAAATGAAGCAAGCAGAAAGAAAAGGAAATGAAAGGAAGAAATGAGGGAATGAACAAACCAACGAACGAACTCTGGAAAAGCGAAAGACGGCATGATGGGTACCGGGAGAGGAGAGGGAAGGACGAAGAAGGACGAAGGATTGCTGGGGTACAGAAAAGGGTGATGGGAAAGATAATGGCTACAAGGTTGTGAAAGAGGTAAAGATGTGGAGGACAAAGTAATGGCGTGGAGTGTGGTGTAATGAGGTGAATGGAGGAGTAATGGGGTTAGGGAAGGGGATAAAGGAGTGGAGGGAGGGTGAGTATGGTTGTGTACAGGAGTTAGGAAGCTATACTTGAGTGGCGAGAAGACAAAGCGCGTAATAGGAATAGAAGGGATTGGGAAAGGAGGGAATAGGAAGGATATGTTATAGGGGAGAGAAGAAAGGAATATACAGCGTGGAAGGAGGAATGAAGCTGGTAGTGTAGAAGAGGGATAAATAGTACGAGAAGAGGAACGGAGAGTTTGAGAGAGCAGGAGTAGAAGGGAGGGAGATACTGTATAAAGAGAAAGGTAAACAATATGGATGAGAGAGAGAGAGAGAGAGAGAGAGAGAGAGAGAGAGAGAGAGAGAGAGAGAGAGAGAGAGAGAGAGAGAGAGAGAGAGAGAGAGAGAGAGAGAGAGAGAGAGAGAGAGAGAGAGAGAGAGAGAGAGAGAGAGAGAGAGAGAGAGAGAGAGAGAGAGAGAGAGAGAGAGAATATGGAGGGATGGAAGAAGAGAGACCAGGTTGGGGGGGAGGGGCCGGGGCCGTCTAGCCTTACTCTCCTCTCTCCAGGTTATCAGGGACAAGATGAACGTGTATGGGCTTGGGGGGCGACAGCGGCCTCTTCCTTGTTAGTTGTGTTCCTCGCGGCCCACGACAACGACGGAGCATTTGGCCATATCCGTCCCCCGCCTATGTTTTTTTTTTTGTACGCAAGGAAGAAACAGAGATGGATGCCAAAGCTACTTCCAAACAAAATAGATATAATTAGATATGATGTATATGTAGAATTATATATCGATTAGTAAGTGTAAATGCAAAATAAATGTAAATCAATAGGAGTAAATGTTTTTTTTTTTTGTACATACTGAAGGATAAGACTCAGATTAATACCGCAGCTATTGGTATTTTCAAACAGTGTCGAAATAAGATTATATAAGTTCAAAGTATGAGGTTGTCTCTGTAGGGAAAGGCCATGTTTCAACCGTCCAGAAAAGAAAGTGATGTTTAACCTTGCAATGCTAAGCTAGTTTCATCTCTATTCTTCTTTGCCACTAAATGTAGGACCATGAGTTTTCAGGGAAGTAAGTGTTTCTAGCGTGGACGGTTGGAAACAGCGAATCTGCGGAACAAAGCCTACCACCTTCGTCTCGGTTTAAAGCATTATTCTTCATTCTCTTTTTCTTACTCGTCCTTTCCTTTATCTTAAGAGAAACATTGCATCTTTTATCATTTTTACCTGGAGCTTAACAGAACAGTTTCCTCTTTCTAGCTATTTTCTCGGAAGATTAAGAGAACAGTTCGGCTTTTTTTCTTGTCTATTGATGAATATTAAGAGAACAGCTCGTCGAATTTTTAAATGATCACGTGTTCCTGTAGCTTAGGCGAGCAGCTCGTTTTTTCTCGACTTTTCTTGAAGCTTTGCTGAACAACACATTTTTCCTCATCTTTTCCTCAAGCTCCAGGTCACAGCTCGTCTCCGCTCGTCGGCTCATCGGCAGTGCGTCGCGGCCTCCCCATCCATCAGCCGCGCCGGCCGGTCAGCACCTCGCCGGGCCGCCATTAGTCCCCGGTGCACGCCGGCATTCATCGGCGCGGCCTGAAGGTGGGTGGCCACGCACGCTGCCGACACCCTTCCTGAACGTCACTCCCAGGTGTAGAGATGATTCTTCTCACGCCAAAGTTGCCTCGATAAAAAAAGTTTAACTTCAATAATGCAGAAACCATCGCTGGTTAATAAGTTCCGTTGATACTCTTTTTAATTCACCTCATATGTACGTTTTACACAATTCATTTCCGTAAGAACGTAACTTTCAGGTGCACAAAAGATTTTATTCACGTTAAACTTGTGGAGAACTTTGATATGATGAAGCATCATGTGTTGACCGTTTTAGTGCATGAAGACATGTTGAAATGCTTTGCAATGTTAAGCTCCTGTTAAGAGTACTGAGCCCATGGCCAGGAGTGTCCGCATCCTTGCCTCTGTCTGCCTCCGCTGCTGTACGCCGCTATTCCTACTTCTCTATTTACTCCTTTCTGTCGCATACAGTCTTCAAAGAGAGGGAAATAATTACATGTATAATTCAGTGCTTTGGGGGCAAATTCTACCGTTTTGTTTTGTTGGAAAAGCGTGTTCCCGATCCCGGCCTTTTTTTTATGTATATATTGCTTAACCCTTGTCGTAAAATAATAAAAAAAATAAGAAAAACTCGCGCCCTCAGCGGAAGCGGCAGCAGCTCCCCTCCGCGCCCGCCACCGAGGAGCGCGGTCCAGGACCACCCCAGGAGTTAACATAAATTTAGACGTCACTTACTGGTATTCTCAGTGAATGCAGAGCAGCTGTTAACCTTTAAATGCTCTTCTTTTCCTTACCGTTATATTATGAGTAGCAACAATAGTAGTAACAATGTCAATAATAATAATACAAAAATAAGAAGAAAAGTAACAATAAGCACAACACCAATAATCTAATAACAAAAATAACAACCACTGAAGAACGAATGAAATAATACACTTTACGAAACGTCTCTTCGGGTCTCTACAACCCCAGATCATCGACCCCCACAACGCCCCCCAGTCCTCACAACACCCCCTCTACTACCCCCCATTCCCTCACAGCACCCCGACCACTCCCTCCCCCAGCCCCTCACAACACCCCGACCACTCCCCCCCAGCCCCTCACAACACCCCGACCACTCCCCCTCAGCCCATCACAACACCCCCGACCATTACCTTCCCCAGCACATCACAACACCCCATTCAACTGCCCCCCTCCAGACCCCCGCAACACCTACCCTAGCCCCCCACAACACCCCCTCCCCCCCAGCCCCATGTGTGAGGTCTGGCGCGGGGGAGGCAAGAGGTGCAGTCGAAATTTGCGCCTTTACCTCCTAATTAACTGATTTAATGAGGGCTATTACTCTCAGCGGCAATAAATAAATGTTTCTATTAATTTTCCTATTTTAATACGCTGGCTCCCTCTAAGCCTACGCGCTCAAGGCTCCGGCGGCCATAACTCATTCTGTCTAGCCGAAGAAATATTGATAGCACATAGATCCTCCTGAGCCCGCGGGACAGGAGTGAGCACGCCTATACAGCTTGGGTTTCGATCCGCCCTC